>NC_071260.1:1807500-1830000 GCF_023375685.1 Ictalurus furcatus | reverse complement strand
AGAGGAGGAAATGACTTAAGCACAACCCAGGAAGTGGTTTTAAAGCAGGCCGTAGCCCGGGGAAGATCAGGGGAATGTAGTGGGGAAACATGGTTCTTATATGGTTTTATTTTAAGCTCTTACGGGAAGCCACAGGAGCATCACAGGGCTCTGACCTTCATTATGGGGTCTTCCTGAAGATCAAGAGGAGGACACGGGCCCACGCAACGCTGACAACGCAAACCTCTCAACCGAAGCACCTTCCTTTCCATTGAGGTGTTTTTGTTAGAGTCAAAAAATTTTTTTTCTTAGTCACCTCTCATACAGAATGGAACAAGACGAACAAGCAAACAAACAAACAAGGTGTGTAGTGGAGTATAAATATCAGAACCACAACGTGAGAACAGAAAAAAGAGCAAGAAAAGCAAAAAAAATCACCTGTTATTAATGTGATTACACGTGGAAAGAAAGAAAAAAAAACAGGTGAAAGCGCTTTTCCGCAAATTACACGTGACGTCACGTGCATAACATGTTATCGGGTGTGAAAAATGAAACCGCACGGAACGTTAAACACACCTGAAAATTCATTTAAATGAAAATCACGTGAAAATAAATGAATTGTGTGTAAAAACCACATGTCAAGATTAGACACGACGCGATACCACGTTTTCTTTTCTGATATCGATCCCGATGCTGAAACCGTGCGTATCCGCCGATACCGATACCATCCGATATTGCTTTTCTTTAGAAAAAAAAAAAAAAACCTATAAATTTTCAATTTCAAAAGTACTTTATTGGCATGACTGTTTACATACAATATTGCAAAATTATTTCCTTACAGATAAGAAAGGAGAATTAAAAATAAGCATAATAACAGTCCTAAAAATAATAATAATAATAATAATAAACATTCTTTTTAATTAAGTGGCAAAATGCAAGGTGCGAATAATGCTGTACATATATACCATAAACTTTAAAATGTCTTCATTTTTTTAACTGAAGCACTTCACAGGTAAACTCTTTCGCAAAAAGTCATGAATAAATATAATGAATATAATAATGTATATATAGAGTATATAAATATAATCAAATCAATCCTAACAAAAGGAAGAAGAAAAAAAAACAGTCATGTGGAAGTGTAAACACTTCCAGCTCCAAAAA
Organism: Ictalurus furcatus; assembly: GCF_023375685.1. Classification (NCBI taxonomy): domain Eukaryota; kingdom Metazoa; phylum Chordata; class Actinopteri; order Siluriformes; family Ictaluridae; genus Ictalurus; species Ictalurus furcatus. The sequence continues at coordinate 1,828,860 of NC_071260.1, read as the reverse complement.
TACATAAATTATTAATAAATCCCAATCCAATATGCGATATCTGATACGTTTTCTCCAGTATCCGATCCGTTTATTTATCTTTTAATCATTCTGATATATTTTATAGAATGTTGTGCTGGTATTGGGCTGGTACTGGTACTGGATTTCAGACAATAAGAAAAAAAACCGTATAAGAATCACCTGGAAACTTTAAGCACATGCACTATAGTGTATCTAAAACATCACGTGTGAAGTGTCTAAAAGCACACAGCAGTAAGGGGACGCGAGCATCACCTCATCAGAGCAGATCGTGAGCGAGAGGAACGCAGGAGTCTTCCCACGCCACTCACTGATGGCACTTGGTTCAGGATGAAAAGATGCAAATGAGATGCAAAGCGGCGGCTGGATCGAAAGGTTACAGCCTCTCACCTGCCCACGCGTGCAGACTCGGAGGCCGGGCTCCTCACGCCGCATGCTGTGTGTGAATCGCAGGTGTCTTCTCTCAGCCCAGCCGCACTTCACACTGATTTACATGTCATCTGCAGTGCATTTGCAGAACTCACCTGAGCGCAGATATTAACACGGTTAATTGGAGAACAATGGGCTGTGAGATTCGGCCTGGATGAACTAACGAAACACCAGAACGCTGTATTCGGTGCCGTTGTCTTGTTGTAGGCTTCCGCGAGCTTCTCGCGATACTTTGCTGGAATTGTCTGTGCTTCCTCCTGACAGAACTGCTGTAACCCGGTCAGGTCTGTGGGTCTCCTCGCTCACTTGACCAGTTCAGTCCACTAATGTTCTCTGATCTTCAGCTCAGGGCTTTGTGATGCCACTCCAATACTTTCACTTTGTTCTCTAGAATCCATTTTGTTAGATCTTTGGAGATCTGTTTTGGACCGTTGTCCTGCTGAAGATCCAGCCGTGACCCAGTTTTAACTTTCTGCCTGACGTCTTGAAGCGCCGCTTCGGTATTTCTCGATAATCCTCCTCCCCACCTTCTCTTTTCCAACAAAACGCCACCGCGGCACAGCGTGATGCTGCCACCCCCGTGCTTCACAGTTGGGATTTCTCCGTCCACGCACGGCGCTGATCATTACGGACAAACAGTCCAGGTTTCCACCAGAGAAGCTCCTCCAGAAGGCCGCTGATCATCTGCAGACTTCAGTCTGGCTTGAAGTAGCGGCTTCTTCCTTTCAGGTCACGGCCATGTAGGACTCTCTTTGTACGTACCTCGGTACCTGATACCTCCAGCAACCTTCACCAACCTTCCTGAAGTCATCGTTGTCTTGTGGTTCAGATGAACCTTTCGGACCGAACCTCACTTTATCCCTGGAAGTTCATTTGTGCTTCTTTCCCGAACGGTGCAGTGTCTCTGTGCTGCCGAGATTTTTATATTTCCATACAGATGTTTGTACAGATGCTTGTGGTACCTTCAATGGTTTTGAAATGAGGAATTCCTAAAGAGGAACCGGACTCGTGCAGGTCCACAGTTTTTGTTTCTGAGGTCTTGGCTGACTTGCTTGGATTTTAGGGCAAAAAAAGCCACTGACTCTAAAGGTAGAGTCCTTTAAAACAGATGCAGGCGTGCTCCCTAATAACTTCTAATTAAGGACACTCGGCCAATCGGAAGCGTCTAAATGTCATTAAATCGATTTCGGCAGAGACAGTCGACGTGGCGTATGTAAACGTCTGACCCACGATGAATTAAAGCTGAAATGAATCTGTGAATGAACTCGGATGTGAATAAAGTAGACGTCCTATACGAAACGTACAGTAACATGAAATGTTAAAAGACTGCCGATCTGTAGCCTAGCTGATCTGTTAGAGCAGAGTGTACAGACGACGAGCTGAGAGAGCTGGACAGCTGGACGGGAATGTGTGGAGGGCGTTTCCTAATTTGCATATTCATGTATATTTATAGCGCCTGGTATTTTTAATGAGGGTAAAGGAGTAGAGATGTTCCTAAGGCCATTTGTAGCCATGTTATGAGCATATAGAACCATAATAGATCATTATTATTAATATTAACATTATATCATTAATGCAGATTGCTTTTAGGATTTTAAAGAATGAATTTAAATCATTTCGGTGTGACTTTAAGACATAATAAAAAAAATAAGTTGTATGCACTTTGTAGGGAATTTTAGTCTGGAATAATGAACAGACCTACACGATTTTCTTAGTAAATGATGTCCTCATTCTGGCATTAATAGCATTTACGTTAACATTTAAGGAACGTTTATGAGTCTTTGACCTTTTACAAGAAGCCGATGTGAAATGTGTGTTTGTGTAACCTCCAGCTTCTGCTTTCACCGAAACAGTAAAGGTCAGAAAGAGGCGTGGGGCGGAGCCTGACCTTCTAAACCCACATACTGCATGATGAGTAATGTTTATTACTCAAACGAGTGTTTTTATTACACACACACACACACACATACACACACACAGGAAAGGGAAACCAGTGAACAACATGCAGTCAACAACACAGCAAGAATGTTCATCAACATTAAATCGATTCCTAAAAATGTGCTCAAGAGGTTGTTTTGGAAAGTAAGGCACTGTACAGGGACCACACACACACACACACACACACACACACCCACACACACACACACACACACACACTGATGTCTATTACACACTGTTTCTAGCACAGGCAATAATTCATGGAAGTGTTACAGCACAGGTGAACCTGTGTGTGTGTGTGTGTGTGTGTGTGTGTGTTAAATGAATATCTAAAGTAATCTATGCCTTATCTGGAGTTTTGGTTCTGCTCCAGAGATCGTAAACGTTAGATAAACGAGACTAAAGTCGACGCTGATGAACGTTCAGTATTTCCTCAATCACGAAAGAACGACGTCATAATTTTTTATCCGCTTATAGTTGCATTGAACAGAACGTCCGCAGAACAAGCTAGTTCCTGTTTTCTATAAACGATCGTTCCCTCGGCTGGATATTTTTCTTCTCTCTCTTTTGAGGTTAATAAGAGACTCTGTAAACTCTTCCGTCCTGATGACGTCGTAAAAAAAAACAAAAACAAACCAACAACGGACTGTTACGAAGCGCTGAAACCGGAGACTCCTTCCAACTCCTAAATGTTACTACACATCTCCTAACAGAACAGAACAGAACAATTACACGCTTTTCTTTCTTTTTCTTTCCGGTTTCGTCTGCGTCTGTCTTAGACGACGTGGGGCGTCGCTGTGAGCGAGCTGTTACGATAGAAACGAGAACGTTAATGATAATACGTTAATATAAGCCTGTGGATCATGTCGGTCGTAACTGCTATCGGAGCTACTGCTGCAGAAAATGAATCCATAGCTTCTGATTGGAGAACTTTAATGATACATTCGGAGAACTTTAATGACAGACTGAGATGGATTTGAAGCTGCCACAGTCACGTTAATGTCTTGCAGCATGCCGTGATTGAGCGAACATAAAAACAAAGGCCGGATTTCTTTTGCTTTAACACTCTATCACGGCTCTAATCCTTGCTTTTGTGTGTAAAATGTCATGCTAGCTTGAGAAACGCTCGGTGATATTTAAGCCTCAGCCCTATGCAGGAGTGTGTCGGGAACTCGGCACGCTAGAGGTCAGAAAGGGAAGGTTTATTTAAAAAAAAAAAAAGTTTATTGTTTCTATTCTGATTAGTGAACTGATGACATGACGCTAAAAATAAAAAGGTCATGGAGATGAATTTGTTCTCCATTTCATCTCATGTGTGTAGACTATAGGTGTGTAGGGGAGCTATCCCACTAGCTAACATTAGCGAACACAGCTATCCTGCCACCTAATATGAATGAACTGAGGCAACACTCATCAATCGATAATGATGATTTATTATTATTATTATTATTATTAAAAAAGGACAGACAGCTGGTGTGTAAAAAAATCATTCTTATTTGAAACTGATGACTCTGGAGTCCCAGAGCTGTTGAAATAGCTTTGTAACCTTTCCCATACTGATATATTTTAATCACCGTCTTCCTCAGCAGTTCTCTCATTTCTTTCAACTTTGGTATAGTGTGTTACTGAGTAAGACCTTTTAACCGACTTCATGCTGTTGAGAAAGTTCAATTTAAGTGTAGATGTGATTGAACAGGGTTTGCAGTAATCAGACCTGGTTGTGTCTCCTCCAGCTGAACCCCGTTATCGATGCACTTTCATAGAGTTGGGGAATTATTAACTACGGGGGCAAATACATTTTCACACAGGCCCAGTTGGAACGATCAAAAATGGTAACATGGAGAGGGAGTGCTAAATAAAACCCCTTAAAATGATCCTTCCGTCCCCCCCCACACACACACACCCACCATCCTGTGACAGTCAGCCACTATCAGAGCACAAGAGTTACCTCACACTCACTTGTTTGCTTTTCGCACAAATCACATGAATGACGGCTGCTGTAGGAATCACACACACACACACACACACACACACACACACACACACACAGGAGCCCGTGTGTCCTTTTCCCACTAACTCAGAATGACCTCGCTATATCTCTACACCTTTACGACTCATTCAGAAAGTCCTCCTGTTGTCCCAAACAGCCTAAAAACACTCATTCAGCTAGCTAAAACGAGCTAACATGGAAATCCCACCCACTAACACAGCTATCCCACTAGCAAACTTTTGCTAACTCAGCTAGCCAAGTAGCTAACACAGCTATCCTACTATCTAACATTATCTAGCACAGCTATCCCACCACGGGACATTAGCGAACACACCTAAACCCACTAGCTAACATTAGCTAACCTAGCTATCCCACTACCTAACACTAGCTAGCACAGCTCTCCTACCATCTAAATGATCTAGGTCAACTATCCTGCTTCCAAATATGAGCCAACTCTTCTATCTTTGTATTAGCTAACTCAGCTACCATTAACTACCTCAGCTATTCGGTTAGCTAACCTAAACGCATTCTGTGCTAATGCTGCGTTTGTCGTGATTTGTGTGTTTTTTTTTTTAAACATCTGAGAAACAAACAAAAGAATAAAACGAAAAATAAAAATGACCTGGTTACAGATCTACATTTTGCACTCCATTAAAAAATGTCCTCCTGCCATCTTGAATAGCATAACATCACATTTAATTAGCTTATTTAGCGACGCACTCATCTAAATGCTAGCTCATATTAGTCAAAGATTAGCACAAACGAGCTTTCCGTGTCGGCATTTTTGTCAGCCGAGTTAGCTAGCTATCATCAGCACACAACATACCGAGCACTGCCACCTGAGCTAGCTAGCGTAGCGTGTATTCAGTTAAAGCGTTCTATAATCTCGAACGTATTGATTACTAAACTATAAATGAGGTAGAAATGAGTATATAAGACGATAAATGTTGAATGTAGCGGACGTCCTCTTTAGCTTCATGTGGTTATGTGACATCACTTAAAATAATAAACTCTAGAAACGGTTAAGCGTTTCCGCGTCAAGATGCGGTAAACATTCTAACCAGAATGTGTCTGTAGATATTAATGTTCACTTATAATCTTGTTTTTATTTTTAAACAGTTTTAATTAACACTGTCACATTGCCTCACCTTAGCAGGCTAGATAAGATAAGCTAACAGCTTCATAGATTAGTAAACTATTTTATTATTATAGTTCCTGTATTAGTAGACTATTTTACTATTGTTTAGTTTAATTAGTAAACTAAATTATTTAGTTAGACTCCTGCCTACATGATCAAATTAAATTAGCCTGTGTGATGTGCTTGAGGGCATTCTGGTTGTAAAAAAGAAAAAAAGGGCTTTCTAATTAAGCTAATTAGGCATTTATACGCCAAGATAATGATATCTTCTGTTATGACACTGCATATATTTAGATTTTCCTGTGAGCATAAGTATTGGCACCCGCTTAAACTACTTCCAGTCCACTGGAACACATAAACACGTAGTATTTTCTTTCTTTTTTTTTTTTTTTTCCCTCGTCGTTTGCTGCTCTTTCATGGATAGTCATCGGGTGTTTGTTTACTCCGCCTAATCACCAGAGCCGAAGCTTTTAAGACATGAACCCCACTGTGGAGCTCTCCGTCTCTCACGTTTATAACCAAATTGACTCCGGTGAGAAGTTTGTAAACTTGAGAAAGCTTAATAAATCCAGCGAACACAGAAGTACGCTTTACCCCTCGCTGTTCCGTTTCAGTTCTCAGCCTTAAGGCGACCGTCTGGGGAAAATGCTACGAGGTTTACTGGAGCTACGATGCTAACGTAGCGAATAAGTAACGGAAGCTCGTGGTCACCAGTTTAGCAACGACTGAAGCCACAGGCATGCTAAAAACACTTCGCTTGATGCTGCTAGCAAATTAGGAGAAATAAAACATCAGTTCCTGTTCTCACATACGTTATCGCAGCTATAAACAGTCGTTCCCTCACGTGCTTCTCTTTATTCTCAACTTGTCGTGTTACCCAGAAACCACAAACTCCCCTCTCCTGAAGATGTCGGAAAACTTATAGCTACAGCTTAGTCAAATAAACACCTCCTCACCCCGAAGAAAACTTCACCTTAGCAGTGATTACACACCTTTATCAATCCGTTTATCATAAGCCGAGCTGTACACGGCGCTCCGAACGAGCCGTTGCTATAGAAACGACGCCGTATCAGAACGAGCGCATTGATATAAAAACCTGTGCGACTGTCAGAGCCGCCGTTGTAGAGAATTAATCAACACTTTCTGACCAATCAGACTCCAGAACTCAACAGTAAAGGAATGTGTTAATTGTTCTCTTACGTTGGTTGCTAGCAGTTAACAGTAAAAAAAAAAAAAAAAACAACAACAAAAGTAACAGTAGCTAATCTACACAACGTCGTGCTGGTGTTATGTTATTATATATAGTCGGGTCGGGACGTGTTCTAAAAAAGCTGAAAGTTTACCAATGTTAAAAGCAACGTGAAGTTTTGCTAGCGAGAGAATAGTGCGTCCATTCTTCTTTCTCTGATAATTACTGTTGTATGAATTCTTTCTGTTGGTTTTGGCAGCAGCCACGGCTCCTCGTGGGTTCAGACGTCAAGCTGTCATTTCCAGACCGGCGTGTCTACAAACAACAAAGCTGACTGTGTTGGGATTCAGCCCTAAAACGCACACGCACACACACACACACACACACACACACACACGCTCACTCTCACACTCACACATGTTAGCATTTACACACACGTAATAACGTACACGTACGCAGCAATGCAAACACATGCGCATAAACACACACACTAGCGTTGTGAAGGCTGGAATTGATGTCAGACCATCCTCTCTCTCTCTCTCTCGCTCTCTCTCTCTCTCGCTCAATCACGGCCACGGCGTCAATCAATAAACCGTCCGCTAAACCACACGCTTATGGATTGTTCTAGCACTCCGCTCCTCCCTAACTGTATGGATTACTGTCCGTCCGTAACGAGCTCACTCGTCAGGCGCGGAAGAGTGGAATCTGAGGATTCATTTCAACACGGCGTCAGTGAATTTACGCAAGCGCACGCAGCACGAAACCTGAAACTAAACGGTATAATCGTTTACACCACAGCGCTGTCGAAGTCTGACTTCTGATCGGTCAGAAGGTGTCGATTCGTTTTTTTCTGACAGTAGTACGTCACGGGTTTACGTTGTTCCGATACGTCCGGACATCGTTTCGTTTCGTAACAGCTCGTCCACAGGGACTACACGCGTAATCGAAGGCCGAGTAAGGAGACGTTTATTTCACATTCATGGAAGGAGTCTCCGGTGTCAGAGCTTTGTGACAGTCTGAGGCGAAGCTTTCAGTTTTAGGACGGGAAGAGTGACGCCACTTCATCACACCACTCCGTCACTGATTGTTTTCCCATGACAGCACAACACAGAGTGGTTTAGTCCTTACACACACACACACACACACACACACACACACAAAATGCAGCTACAAAAGAAACATCGCGACTCGTTCCCTGCAGAATCTCTCGACGCTTTTCGGCCAAAAGTTGAAAAGGTTAAATGACAGATTTCAGCAGTTGCTCAGCGTCTGTAGGGGAAATGAGTCTCGAGCGTATGCACGCAGAGTCACAGTTATCGCGTGGAAAGCAGCTTACTGAGGTTTCCTGTAGATTCTGCGAAGTCACATGACCACTGCAAGCGTGAGCCGACAACGACGCCTCAGACGGTTAATTATCAACACTTCTGGTCATGCGATGACGAGGAAGTGCTGGTGAGAAACGATGATGATGCGCATGATATTTGTTATGAAAATCCGACGCACACAATCAGTCCGCTGTTCATTCAGCGGTTCAGATAGGCCCACGACGGAGACAGGCTCCTTTTCATGGACAAACAAAGAGGCAGGGGGTTGCACGGGGGGTGGGGGGTGGGGGTAGGGTGTTTGAACCGGGACGCGGCTCAGGCGGCGCTGCTAATGTCTGTCTGTGTTTTTATACACAATTACAGTCGCTGTAAAGTTTCTGCACAAATGGACCGTGTGCGTCATCATGCTTAGACACCGGTTCAGCCCTGAGGAATAAACACACACACACACACACACACACACACACAGAGCGAGAAAAAGAAATTAGGCTCAAAGCTGATAATTACAGAGTTTTTAAGAGGAGGTACTTTTAAATAAAGTTTAGTTAGACGTTGAAAACTCCATGATGGAAAACAGTGACTCGGTAGATGTAAAATAAACTCTCGTCACACGTACATGATTATAGGAAATGCTAAGTTGCGGCGTTAAATAACGCAATGATACGCCTAAAACGTAACATTACAATCAGTTCTGACGTTTAAACCTTATTAATAAACGTTATTTTTATACGTGCTGACATAAAGCTGTGAAAGGAGCTTAGGTTTTAAAGCCACACCCCCTCGAAGGATTGGTTCAATTTAGAAAATAAAGTCACATGTCCATAGTCTGAAGCTATCTCAGATCATTCTCTCATTCATAAAATGCGTCGTAATGATATATGCACTTCGCTATGCTACCGCCAAAAAACATACGGTCCGCTCCAAAACTATTGGAACGGCGAGGCCGTTTGTGCTGTGCACCAAAGGCATTCGGGTTTGAGATTAAAAGATGGATACGAGACGAGAGTGTAGGATTTCGGTGTTTATTTCCTGATATTTGCATCTAGACGTATTAAACAACATAAAAACACTGAATCGTTCGTATCACACCACACGATTTCTAGCTGAGCAAAAGTATAGGAACAGGACCGTTCCGGTCCGAGGAGCGATCCCGCGGTGCACGTGGTCCGGTGTTTCTTCGGTTCCGCGTGCGTAACTTTAACCTGCGATCAGTTCCCGTTTATTGTACACACCAAAAGGAAGGGAAAACTTAGAAGTGTGGTTTCATGTTATCCCATAATATACAGTACGCCTCTCATACACGTACGCGCACATTATGGATGTGATTTGAATGTGTTCATTTCTCACACACACACACACACACACACACACACACACACACACACAGAGCAACATAGTGGAGACAGAGCTGCACTTTCTAACCAAGTGTACTAAATTCAAACACTTGCGTGAAATATATATTTTTAACATATTTCAGTCCACATCCCCAGTTGTGTGTTCTGCCCAACACTGACACACTGCCCATTCTGTTAGGAGACATGAAAGAACTGCGTTTTACATATCTGCCTGCCACAACCTGAGGGACAGTCACACACACACACACACACACACACACACACACACACACACACACACACACACACTGCCCTGTTTGTCTTCTGATTTTTATTTTTTTTGTATAGTCATGCTTGTTGAACTGAACTGAATTTGAGAGAGACAGAGAGAGAATGAGAGAGAGACAATGTGTGAGAGAGTTTGAGAGAGAGACAGACACAGAGAGAGAATGAGAGAGAATGAGAGAGAGAGAATTTGAGAGAGAGAATGAGAGAGAGAGAATGAGAGAGAGAGAATGAGAGAGAGAGAATGAGAGAGAGAGAGAATGAGAGAGATAATGTGTGAGAGATAATGTGTGAGAGAGAATGAGAGAGAGAATGAGAGACAGAATGTGTGAAAGAGAATGTGAGAGAGAATGAGAGAGATAATGAGAGAGAGATAATGTGAGAGAGAGAATGTGAGAGAGAGAATGAGAGAGAGAGAATGAGAGAGAGAGAATGAGAGAGAGATAATGTGAGAGAGATAATGAGAGAGAGAGAGAATGTGAGAGAGAAGGAGAGATAATGTGTGAGAGATAATGAGAGAGAGATAATGAGAGAGAGATAATGAGAGAGAGAAGGAGAGAGAGAAGGAGAGAGAATGAGAGAGAGAGAATGTGAGAGAGATAATGTGAGAGAGATAATGTGAGAGAGATAATGTGAGAGAGAGAATGTGAGAGAGAGAAGGAGAGAGAATGAGAGAGAGAGAATGAGAGAGAGAGAATGAGAGAGATAATGTGAGAGAGAATGTGAGAGAGAGAGAGATAATGAGAGAGAGAATGTGTGAGAGAGAATGAGAGAGAGAATGTGAGAGAGAAGGAGAGAGAATGAGAGAGAGAGAATGTGAGAGAGAATGAGAGAGATAATGTGAGAGAGAATGTGAGAGAGAATGAGAGAGATAATGTGAGAGAGAATGTGAGAGAAAGAATGAGAGAGAGAGAATGTGAGAGAGAGAATGTGAGAGAGAAGGAGAGAGAATGAGAGAGAGAGATAATGTGAGAGCGATAATGTGAGAGAGAATGAGAGAGAGATAATGTGAGAGAGAATGTGAGAGAGAAGGAGAGAGAATGAGAGAGAGAGATAATGTGAGAGAGAATGTGAGAGAGAAGGAGAGAGAATGAGAGAGAGATAATGTGAGAGAGAGAATGTGAGAGAGATAATGTGAGAGAGAATGTGAGAGAGAAGGAGAGAGAATGAGAGAGAGATAATGTGAGAGAGAATGTGAGAGAGAAGGAGAGAGAATGAGAGAGAGATAATGTGAGAGAGAATGAGAGAGAGAGAGAATGAGAGAGAGAGAGAATGTGAGAGAGAGAATGAGAGAGAGAGAGGTCTGAGATTTCCCCTGATTATATGACTGTCTATTGTTCTGCACAAAAGCTGAATGAAAACTTCCCGTTATCTGATAAAGATCAGAATGGTTCATTATTCACCATGTTTTCACAATACACACACACACACACACACACACACACACACACACACACACCGAGCAGTTTAAATAATTAACATCCAGACGGAGAAAATGTCCATTAATAATGAATGGCTCCAAATGGAGAGAGGATGTGATTTAGACGTGTGTGTGTGTGTGTGTGTGTGTGTGTGTGTGTGTATTTTAAAATGTATCAATTTGGATTTAATTATCTTTACAATCTTTCATGCTATAAAGCTCAATTCAGGATAATGTTCCTAGCTGTAGAACTGTCACTTCCTCGACATCAGCATCGTTCACATACGCAGTAAACAACATCATCAACAACAACAACAACAACAACAACAACAACATGCTGACACACTGGAACACTCGGACGTCACGGAGCTGTGTGAACGTATCGGATTGCAGTAGCAGCCTGGGTGTGAGCTGTGGGCCTTCTGTCCCCTTACTCAACACACACACACACACACACACACACACACAAAATACACCAGTGTCTGCGCTTCCTTACTGTATCACAGAGCTGTTCAGTAAGATTTGTTCAGTAGAGTTGTTTAGACACACATTCAAAAAATTTTTTCTTACTAATACATCCGACATAAATGATGAAATCGTCCGTCAAATCTAAAGAAGTACGTAGCGTTAACTTAAAGTTTTGTCCTTTAACTTGTTAAATTAGCTAGATAGTTCAGTATTGTAAATTAGCTAGCTAGTTATATTTTGTCATTTCATTTGTCACATTAGGTCGCTAGTTAAGATTTGTAAGTTAGCTTGTTAAATTAGGCAGCTAGTTAAGTCTTCTAAATTAGTTCTCTAGTTATGTTTCATCATTTAGTTTGTTAAAATAGTTAGCTAGTTACACTATGTAACACTAGCTGCGTTTACACCGACAACAATAATCCACTCTTAATCCGATTAAGACCATACTCTAATTAAGGAACTACCATGTAAACAGCCATTTTTACTTACCTTAATCTAATTAAGGTCATACTCGAAGTAAGCTCTAATCGAATTAAGACGTGTGGAGTATTCCTGTTTTAGTCGCATTATGGACGTGTATTACAGACATGTAAACACCTTAATCACATTATGAGCGTCGTGTGGGAGTTTTCACCGCATTTTGCGACAGGACACGATCACACACGGCAGTTTTACGGCAATCAAGAGACTTCGGCTGCGTCCCAAATCGCATACTTTCCTACTATAGGCCTGTAGTGGGGAAAAATACATGTATCTCGGCTACTACATAGACGGTAAGTACGCGATTTGGGACACACCCACCGCTTCAAGCAGTTGTCTATTAGCACGTACAGCATGACTAATAATTAACCGCACTTAAAGCGTCCGTAAAAAAATAATAATAAAAACACCCAAAACTGTATACGGTACCATAACGAAGACCAACGTGAAATTCTGGAGGGACGTCGGACGGCGTGGCGCGGTGATGTAATGACGCGGGCTGTTAATCTAATTATGTTCTAAAATATGTAAAACGGGTACATGACAGGAGTGTTCTATAAGCGACTCGTGTAAACACCTTAATCACATTATTATCTTACTCAGAGTAAGCTCAATAATTAGATTACTGCTGTCCATGTAAACGTAGTCCTTGTTACATTATGTAGCTAGCTAGCTGTGTAAATAAGCTTGTTGAATTAGCTAGCTGGTCTGGTTTTGTAATTTAGCTAGCTAGCTGTGTAAATAAGCTCGTTCAATTAGCTAGCTGGTTTGGTTTTGTAATTTAGCTAGCTAGCTAGCTGTGTAAATAAGCTCGTTGAATTAGCTAGCTGGTTTGGTTTTGTAATTTAGCTAGCTAGCTGTGTAAATAAGCTCGTTCAATTAGCTAGCTGGTTAGGTTTTGTAATTTAGCTAGCTAGCTGTGTAAATAAGCTTGTTCAATTAGCTAGCTGGTTAGGTTTTGTAATTTAGCTAGCTAGCTGTGTAAATAAGCTCGTTCAATTAGCTAGCTGGTTTGGTTTTGTAATTTAGCTAGCTAGCTGTGTAAATAAGCTCGTTCAATTAGCTAGCTGGTTAGGTTTTGTAATTTAGCTAGCTAGCTGTGTAAATAAGCTTGTTCAATTAGCTAGCTGGTTAGGTTTTGTAATTTAGCTAGCTAGCTGTGTAAATAAGCTTGTTCAATTAGCTAGCTGGTTAGGTTTTGTAATTTAGCTAGCTAGCTGTGTAAATAAGCTCGTTCAATTAGCTAGCTGGTTAGGTTTTGTAATTTAGCTAGCTAGCTGTGTAAATAAGCTTGTTGAATTAGCTAGCTGGTTTGGTTTTGTAATTTAGCTAGCTAGCTGTGTAAATAAGCTTGTTGAATTAGCTAGCTGGTCTGGTTTTGTAATTTAGCTAGCTAGCTGTGTAAATAAGCTCGTTCAATTAGCTAGCTGGTTTGGTTTTGTAATTTAGCTAGCTAGCTAGCTGTGTAAATAAGCTCGTTCAATTAGCTAGCTGGTTTGGTTTTGTAATTTAGCTAGCTAGCTGTGTAAATAAGCTCGTTCAATTAGCTAGCTGGTTAGGTTTTGTAATTTAGCTAGCTAGCTGTGTAAATAAGCTTGTTCAATTAGCTAGCTGGTTAGGTTTTGTAATTTAGCTAGCTAGCTGTGTAAATAAGCTCGTTCAATTAGCTAGCTGGTTAGGTTTTGTAATTTAGCTAGCTAGCTGTGTAAATAAGCTCGTTCAATTAGCTAGCTGGTTAGGTTTTGTAATTCAGCTAGCTAGCTGTGTAAATAAGCTTGTTGAATTAGCTAGCTGGTCTGGTTTTGTAATTTAGCTAGCTAGCTGTGTAAATAAGCTTGTTGAATTAGCTAGCTGGTTTGGTTTTGTAATTTAGCTAGCTAGCTGTGTAAATAAGCTTGTTGAATTAGCTAGCTGGTTAGGTTTTGTAATTTAGCTAGCTAGCTGTGTAAATAAGCTTGTTCAATTAGCTAGCTGGTTAGGTTTTGTAATTTAGCTAGCTAGCTGTGTAAATAAGCTCGTTCAATTAGCTAGCTGGTTTGGTTTTGTAATTTAGCTAGCTAGCTGTGTAAATAAGCTCGTTCAATTAGCTAGCTGGTTAGGTTTTGTAATTTAGCTAGCTAGCTGTGTAAATAAGCTTGTTGAATTAGCTAGCTGGTTTGGTTTTGTAATTTAGCTAGCTAGCTGTGTAAATAAGCTTGTTGAATTAGCTAGCTGGTCTGGTTTTGTAATTTAGCTAGCTAGCTGTGTAAATAAGCTCGTTCAATTAGCTAGCTGGTTTGGTTTTGTAATTTAGCTAGCTAGCTAGCTGTGTAAATAAGCTCGTTGAATTAGCTAGCTGGTTTGGTTTTGTAATTTAGCTAGCTAGCTGTGTAAATAAGCTCGTTCAATTAGCTAGCTGGTTAGGTTTTGTAATTTAGCTAGCTAGCTGTGTAAATAAGCTTGTTCAATTAGCTAGCTGGTTAGGTTTTGTAATTTAGCTAGCTAGCTGTGTAAATAAGCTCGTTCAATTAGCTAGCTGGTTAGGTTTTGTAATTTAGCTAGCTAGCTGTGTAAATAAGCTCGTTCAATTAGCTAGCTGGTTAGGTTTTGTAATTTAGCTAGCTAGCTGTGTAAATAAGCTTGTTGAATTAGCTAGCTGGTCTGGTTTTGTAATTTAGCTAGCTAGCTGTGTAAATAAGCTTGTTGAATTAGCTAGCTGGTTTGGTTTTGTAATTTAGCTAGCTAGCTGTGTAAATAAGCTTGTTGAATTAGCTAGCTGGTCTGGTTTTGTAATTTAGCTAGCTAGCTGTGTAAATAAGCTTGTTGAATTAGCTAGCTGGTTTGGTTTTGTAATTTAGCTAGCTGTGTAAATAAGCTTGTTGAATTAGCTAGCTGGTTAGGTTTTGTAATTTAGCTAGCTAGCTGTGTAAATAAGCTCGTTGAATTAGCTAGCTGGTTTGGTTTTGTAATTTAGCTAGCTGTGTAAATAAGCTTGTTGAATTAGCTAGCTGGTCTGGTTTTGTAATTTAGCTAGCTAGCTGTGTAAATAAGCTTGTTGAATTAGCTAGCTGGTTTGGTTTTGTAATTTAGCTAGCTAGCTGTGTAAATAAGCTTGTTGAATTAGCTAGCTGGTCTGGTTTTGTAATTTAGCTAGCTAGCTGTGTAAATAAGCTTGTTGAATTAGCTAGCTGGTTTGGTTTTGTAATTTAGCTAGCTGTGTAAATAAGCTTGTTGAATTAGCTAGCTGGTTAGGTTTTGTAATTTAGCTAGCTAGCTGTGTAAATAAGCTTGTTGAATTAGCTAGCTGGTTTGGTTTTGTAATTTAGCTAGCTAGCTGTGTAAATAAGCTCGTTCAATTAGCTAGCTGGTTAGGTTTTGTAATTTAGCTAGCTAGCTGTGTAAATAAGCTCGTTCAATTAGCTAGCTGGTTAGGTTTTGTAATTTAGCTAGCTAGCTGTGTAAATAAGCTTGTTGAATTAGCTAGCTGGTTAGGTTTTGTAATTTAGCTAGCTAGCTGTGTAAATAAGCTCGTTCAATTAGCTAGCTGGTTAGGTTTTGTAATTTAGCTAGCTAGCTGTGTAAATAAGCTTGTTGAATTAGCTAGCTGGTTTGGTTTTGTAATTTAGCTAGCTAGCTGTGTAAATAAGCTTGTTGAATTAGCTAGCTGGTTTGGTTTTGTAATTTAGCTAGCTAGCTGTGTAAATAAGCTCGTTGAATTAGCTAGCTGGTTTGGTTTTGTAATTTAGCTAGCTAGCTGTGTAAATAAGCTCGTTCAATTAGCTAGCTGGTTAGGTTTTGTAATTTAGCTAGCTAGCTGTGTAAATAAGCTTGTTCAATTAGCTAGCTGGTTAGGTTTTGTAATTTAGCTAGCTAGCTGTGTAAATAAGCTCGTTGAATTAGCTAGCTGGTTTGGTTTTGTAATTTAGCTAGCTAGCTGTGTAAATAAGCTCGTTCAATTAGCTAGCTGGTTAGGTTTTGTAATTTAGCTAGCTAGCTGTGTAAATAAGCTCGTTCAATTAGCTAGCTGGTTTGGTTTTGTAATTTAGCTAGCTAGCTGTGTAAATAAGCTTCTTGAATTAGCTAGCTGGTTAGGTTTTGTAATTTAGCTAGCTAGCTGTGTAAATAAGCTCGTTCAATTAGCTAGCTGGTTTGGTTTTGTAATTTAGCTAGCTGTGTAAATAAGCTTGTTGAATTAGCTAGCTGGTCTGGTTTTGTAATTTAGCTAGCTAGCTGTGTAAATAAGCTTGTTGAATTAGCTAGCTGGTTTGGTTTTGTAATTTAGCTAGCTAGCTGTGTAAATAAGCTTGTTGAATTAGCTAGCTGGTCTGGTTTTGTAATTTAGCTAGCTAGCTGTGTAAATAAGCTTGTTGAATTAGCTAGCTGGTTTGGTTTTGTAATTTAGCTAGCTGTGTAAATAAGCTTGTTGAATTAGCTAGCTGGTTAGGTTTTGTAATTTAGCTAGCTAGCTGTGTAAATAAGCTTGTTGAATTAGCTAGCTGGTTTGGTTTTGTAATTTAGCTAGCTAGCTGTGTAAATAAGCTCGTTCAATTAGCTAGCTGGTTAGGTTTTGTAATTTAGCTAGCTAGCTGTGTAAATAAGCTCGTTCAATTAGCTAGCTGGTTAGGTTTTGTAAGTTAGCTAGCTAGCTGTGTAAATAAGCTTGTTGAATTAGCTAGCTGGTTAGGTTTTGTAATTTAGCTAGCTAGCTGTGTAAATAAGCTTGTTGAATTAGCTAGCTGGTTAGGTTTTGTAATTTAGCTAGCTAGCTGTGTAAATAAGCTTGTTGAATTAGCTAGCTGGTTTGGTTTTGTAATTTAGCTAGCTAGCTGTGTAAATAAGCTTGTTGAATTAGCTAGCTGGTTAGGTTTTGTAATTTAGCTAGCTAGCTGTGTAAATAAGCTTGTTGAATTAGCTAGCTGGTTTGGTTTTGTAATTTAGCTAGCTAGCTGTGTAAATAAGCTTGTTGAATTAGCTAGCTGGTTTGGTTTTGTAATTTAGCTAGCTAGCTGTGTAAATAAGCTCGTTCAATTAGCTAGCTGGTTAGGTTTTGTAATTTAGCTAGCTAGCTGTGTAAATAAGCTCGTTCAATTAGCTAGCTGGTTAGGTTTCGTTATAAGCTGCTGAATAATGAGGGTGGAAGCCATATTGTTAAATTAATGCTGTTTATAGAAGATCATAACCTTACACAATTAAGGTTCCTTTTCACGAGATGAACCTCTATGAAAGTGATGGAGAAAGAAAGGATCTGCTCATGATCCAGAACATACCAGCTCATCTGTGAAACATGGTGGAGGTAGCGTCATGGCTCGGGCTCGCACGGCTGCTTCTGGAACATTCTCACTGATCTTTATTGATGATGAACTCATGATGGTAGCAGCAGAATGAATTCAGAAGTTTGCAGATTTACAGAGAAATGCATCCGACCGAATCAGGAGGAACTTCATCATGCAGCAAGACAACGACCCAAAACACACTTCCACCTGGGACTTCATCAGGGGGGAAAGGGATATGCGACCAAATATTTAGTGTTATTATGCGATCTTAAATAGTAACGGTGAGTTTAATGTCAGCAGTTTGACTTCAGATCATTAAACGATACCACCAATTAGATGAAGAAAAAAAAAAACGCTCGATGGAAGTGTGCTGTACTGGAACACTGGGTGTGTATTCATGCGTTTGGATTGCAATTGCAGTGCGATTATAAGTTTTGCAATTATTATCTCAGGTTTAGATCTCAGTGTGTGTGTGTGTGTGTGTGTTTGTGTGTGTTTGACGTCACGAGGATAGGTTGTGATCTGTGTGACTTGTGGGTGTGTACAGGTTGTGTTACCTGTACAGGGTGAACTTGCAGCCCTGACACCCAGAGAGAAAGAAACAAACGGAGGGAGAAGGTCACATTTAATTCATCTCTCTCTCTCTCTCTCTCCCCTCTCCCTCCCTCCCTCCCTCCCTCTTCATTCCACAGTCTCCAGCAGCTCTTTTCTCACTGCTCGGTAAGAGAGCGGGCTGATATTTACAGCGATTCAGTACACACGCTGCAGCAGAGGACTGTAACACAATAAGGGACAGAGATCAGCTGGAGCTTGCTATGGCATTTCAAACACACACACCCACACACACACACACACAAAGATCTGACCCGTAAAAACCAAGCTGTTTACGTTGAAATGCTATATAAAGAAAGAACTTTAAAAGGTCAGATTTTCCCACTTCTCGTGACAGCATGTTGTCAATGTACACATGTACTATTGAAACTGAGGTTTGTTTGTTTGTTTGTTTAACCCTTTGTAGGACTCATCAATGGTCCTAAATAAAACCCTAGAACAGCAGGAGTGAACTACACGCACCTGATTTGAACAGGGATCCCAGATAATCCCCTTAAGCAGCTGTGTAACCCAACTCTGAATACGAAGCACAAATATTGGCATAACTTTTGGACCCTACGTTTGTTTCAGTAGCAGCATTTGTAGGTAAACAGATCGATAAAAACAACTTTGAATTGTATTATCATTGGACTCTAGTATAAATAGTGTCCGCAGAAAGCACATGCTGAGGAAGAAAGTGATTCGGCTTCAGGATTTTGTGCTGAGATGTTTATGGATAGCAGATTAGGTTAAGATTACGTGCTAAACTACTGATTATGATGTCTAGCTCCTGAGCAAAACTCGTGACGCAAACATGTCAAGGTTGAGCGACTATGTTTAGGGAAAACTGTGACATTTGTGATATGATGATGTTTAAATAAATGACCAGCTCGTTGTTTAGCCATCCTGGCTCCAGTTAGAGACCAGCACACACACACACACACACACACGCACACACACATTGGTATTCATGACGCTTGTCCTCACTGGTGCAGTGAGCATTAAACAGGACTACGTCTGTCGCGTGCTGCTTCATTCCAGCCGCAGTGAAGGAGATAAAGGCGACTAATTCTGGCTGGAGGGAACAAACACTGATAATAATACCGACGCTCTCACACACCCTGATCTGTCCTGCGTCTCCTACCTACTTTATCCACACGTCTTTCTGTCCCCAATCCTCATCCTGCTTTCTGTCGCTCTCGCTCTCGCTCTCGCTATCTGATGCGGGACTGCAGAGTAACACACACACTGTAGACAGAACCACACAAACCCGCCATCGTGGAGCTAGCGTAGTCATCCACGCAAAACAAAATGCACTCTGTGCACAATTTCATTGCTTATAGACGTGTTTAAAAACGTCAAACCGGTCTAACCTGACGGACAGAAAGCTATATATGAGAGCGTGTACAAAAATAAAAACACCACGATGAGAAAATATGAATATAAACTCCTCACTCCTGCTGAAACAATCGTTAGAAACCGTCTACTGGACCCTAATGTGTTCGTGGTGGTCTGTAATGGTTGCTCCTAATGGGTGTTCAGGGTGGACTTAATGGTTGCTCCTAATGGGTGTTCAGGGTGGACTTAATGGGTGTTCAGGGTGGACTGTAATGGTTGTTCCTAATGGGTGTTCATGGTGGACTGTAATGGTTGTTCCTAATGGGTGTTCATGGTGGCCTGTAATGGTTGTTCCTAATGGGTGTTCATGGTGGCCTGTAATGGTTGTTCTAATGGGTGTTCAGGGTGGACTGTAATGGTTGTTCCTAATGGGTGTTCATGGTGGACTGTAATGGTTGTTCCTAATGGGTGTTCAGGGTGGTCTGTGATGGTTGCTCCTAATGGGTGTTCATGGTGGTCTGTAATGGTTGTTCCTAATGGGTGTTCATGGTGGTCTGTAATGGTTGTTCCTAATGGGTGTTCATGGTGGACTGTAATGGTTGTTCCTAATGGGTGTTCATGGTGGTCTCTAATGGTTGTTCCTAATGGGTGTTCATGGTGGACTGTAATGGTTGTTCCTAATGGGTGTTCATGGTGGTCTCTAATGGTTGTTCCTAATGGGTGTTCATGGTGGACTGTAATGGTTGTTCCTAATGGGTGTTCATGGTAGTCTGTAATGGTTGTTTCTAATGGTTGTTCCTAATGGGTGTTCGTGTTCATGGTGGTCTGTAATGGTTGTTCCTAATGGGTGTTCATGGTAGTCTGTAATGGTTGTTCCTAATGGGTGTTCCTAATGGGTGTTCGTGTGTTCATGGTGGTCTGTAATGGTTGTTCCTAATGGGTGTTCATGGTGGTCTGTAATGGTTGTTCCTAATGGGTGTTCATGGTAGTCTGTAATGGTTGTTCCTAATGGGTGTTCCTAATGGGTGTTCGTGTGTTCATGGTGGTCTGTAATGGTTGTTCCTAATGGGTGTTCATGGTGGTCTGTAATGGTTGTTCCTAATGGGTGTTCATGGTAGTCTGTAATGGTTGTTCCTAATGGGTGTTCCTAATGGGTGTTCGTGTGTTCATGGTGGTCTGTAATGGTTGTTCCTAATGGGTGTTCCTAATGGGTGTCCGTGTGTTCATGGTGGTCTGTAATGGTTGTTCCTAATGGGTGTTCAGGGTGGACTGTAATGGTTGTTCCTAATGGGTGTTCATGGTAGTCTGTAATGGTTGTTTCTAATGGTTGTTCCTAATGGGTGTTCGTGTTCATGGTGGTCTGTAATGGTTGTTCCTAATGGGTGTTCATGGTAGTCTGTAATGGTTGTTCCTAATGGGTGTTCCTAATGGGTGTTCGTGTGTTCATGGTGGTCTGTAATGGTTGTTCCTAATGGGTGTTCATGGTGGTCTGTAATGGTTGTTCCTAATGGGTGTTCATGGTAGTCTGTAATGGTTGTTCCTAATGGGTGTTCCTAATGGGTGTTCGTGTGTTCATGGTGGTCTGTAATGGTTGTTCCTAATGGGTGTTCATGGTGGTCTGTAATGGTTGTTCCTAATGGGTGTTCATGGTAGTCTGTAATGGTTGTTCCTAATGGGTGTTCCTAATGGGTGTTCGTGTGTTCATGGTGGTCTGTAATGGTTGTTCCTAATGGGTGTTCCTAATGGGTGTCCGTGTGTTCATGGTGGTCTGTAATGGTTGTTCCTAATGGGTGTTCATGGTGGTCTGTAATGGTTGTTCCTAATGGGTGTTCATGGTGGTCTGTAATGGATGTTCCTAATGGATGTTCCTAATGGGTGTTCCTAATGGGTGTTCATGGTGGTCTGTAATGGTTGTTCCTAATGGGTGTTCGTGTGTTCATGGTGGTCTGTAATGGTTGTTCCTAATGGGTGTTCATGGTGGTCTGTAATGGTTGTTCCTAATGGGTGTTCATGGTAGTCTGTAATGGTTGTTCCTAATGGGTGTTCCTAATGGGTGTTCGTGTGTTCATGGTGGTCTGTAATGGTTGTTCCTAATGGGTGTTCCTAAGGGGTGTCCGTGTGTTCATGGTGGTCTGTAATGGTTGTTCCTAATGGGTGTTCATGGTGGT
>NC_071260.1:1747500-1800000 GCF_023375685.1 Ictalurus furcatus | reverse complement strand
TGATACTAAAAGAAGTTTCACGTGAAGCGCTTGGTTTAAAACGATGATGCACAATTACGCAAGAACGCCTACAAGGACTTACTTCTGCTAAAGAGGGCAGTACTAGCTTCTGAGGCCAGGGGTGTACATACTTTTTTCCACAGAAGAACATCGCTTCTATCTATTGATATTTCTGTTGAATAAATGATTTTTCCTCGGGGTTTTGTTCAAGTACAGCGACTTTATTAAAATATGCGGTTTCAAAGAGGATCAAATGTTTGCTCGTCCAAACATGTCAAAAAAACACAACCGTCTCCATGGGGTGTACTTATTTTCTCACACGACTCTATACTGGGAGATCTAGAGTTAGCACATCACTTCGTGTCCAGAGAATGAGGTTCATATATATATATATATATATATACACATATATTTAAATTTCCAGAACTGAACATTTCCTGCTTCTGAGAAATTTCATTACCTCAAATGGATAAAGCGCGCCAGAAAAAAATGTAAATAATAATAATAATAATAATAATAATAATAATAATAAAAAGTGCTGATCCAGAAGAATCCCAGGCTGACCTACTTCACAAACCTGAACTAACCTGATCGGGGAATTTTGTGTAATACACAGGATTAAGTTCACATTCACTGTAAATGTCTTTAGCTCAGACTGTGAGAATGTGTGTGTGTGTGTGTGTGTGTGTGTGTGTGTGTAACCGACGACAGTCATGCCTGCACACAGAACCCTTATAAATTGACGCCTTAAATAATGACAGACGTGCAGCGAGACACACAGCAGTGGAAGCATGAGGCAGGAAAATGGAAGGACAATAAAAGCAGCGGGTGTTTATGAGGAGCCGGGCGTGTGGAAAATGGGTTTAATAAAGTTAGAGCTGGATGAGGTCAGCACAGCAGCCTGAACTAACTGTTCCCTCTGTCTCGGTCCCTCGGCGAGGAAAAACACAAGAACGCTTTCTTCACGCCGTCCTTCGCCTCGGGAGAAAAATGAAAAAATATATATATAAATATATAAATAAAGTGATTAAGTGGGGAAAATGTAATGACGTCAAAGACAGCTCCGGAGGGAGAGGGATGATGGCTATCACAGGGTTGGTTTCTCACACACACACACACACTGACTGACACAGCGACTTTTCAGAAGTAGGTCAGACGCTGGAACACCCTCTTGTCTGCGATAATGCATATATATATATATATATTTATATAAGCGTCACACCGGTAAGGAATAGAACACGGTGCTGTGCTGTTGTAGAACAATAATCAGTGACACAGTGAATGTTGATTATTTTCCAGTAACAACACGCCGTGGACTGTTTTATTCCACAGCAAGTCCAAGAGCAAGATGTTCTACTTTTTATCCATTTGCAGTTACAGTTCTTGTTGTGCAGCGTCCTCAGGACAAGTGGAACTTACTTACTTAGTTTTCACTGACACTATAGCAGCTATAAACATAGCTTCCTTTCCCCCACCAGCCTCTCTTTCGGTTGTAAGTTAATAAGATATGCCATGGAACCGAAAAACCCACCAAAAAAAAAAGTTCCTGAAGATGTCAGGAAAACAAAGTTACAGCTTTACCTCTGAAACCGGAGACTCCTTCCATAAATGTTAAATAAACGTCTCCGTACTTTAAGAAAACGTCACCCTATCGACGATGACGCGTTTTTTTTTTTTATCGGTCGTTAATCCGTGGAACGTGAACGAGCCGTTACTATAGAAACGGCGACGTCTCAGAACGAGCGCATTGCTGCAATCACGTGATGTGCAGCTGCAGTCTCACACAACACGCTGTACGCTGTAACCGTGACAACACTGTTGGGATCGGATTTTATATATATATATATATAGATCTTTTCAAACTCTGTGAATTCTGATTGGTCGAGTGATTAAACGAATAGTTTTCAGTGCTAAAAGTGCTAAAAAAAACAAAACAAAAAAACATCCAGCATGAAAGCAGCTAAAGTTTGAATTGGATTTGTCCATCGCGTGATGAAAATAACATTGACATTAATACTGTGGCACTCAGCTCTTTTCATTTTAAAGTAATCATTTAAAGCACGTGACGGACTTCTTCACGTACCGCCCTTTAAACCGTACGGTCGAGCCGCTGAGTATTTATTAAGTAAGTATTACGCGCCACTTGATGTGAAAGTCTCCACTGGACACCGATTACATCATCCACCAGGGCTCTGACCTCGTCTCCGACCTCCCGCTTAAATGCCCGCTCCAGACAGAGATTATGGGTAAGGGCTGTATCGGGGATGCATTAGTGCGGAGATGATTGACAGGTAGATGCTCAGGCCTGACTGTCGGACAAAGGGCAGAGTTATATTACAGGTAGGAATCATAATTACGTCCGTTCCTGAGACGGATCAATCCCTCCTGCAGGACACTGAAAGACGAGTCGGTTTTTTCGACTGCACAAGGGCGGACGAGAAGGACGACCATGACGGTGAAACTCAATCTGCTCTTCCGGATGTTTCTTTGTGAAAGGAGCTCGTGATTCGGCATGGATCTTGGATGAAGACAGCGTGATCCGAAGGGGTGGGATGTGAAGAAGGGTAAGCAGGTTTCGAATACAGTGGAGTGAAGGAATCTGGGATATGCGCCGGTATGGGCGTTACTGCTTTCTGACATTATCTGAACCAGCCACACTCGCCCTCCGTAATTCCACAGTCGAATTCCACCAACCCTGGTGTCATCGTGGTATTTCTTTAATTACTGATTTGACGTAATAGCAGTTCGTTTAATTACTCCGTTCTGAGGCCCGGCCTTTGCTTACATTCGCTCCAGGAACAGAGCTGTTTTGTAGACAGTCGTGCACACCTTAATCTCAGCCTCAGACACTCCACCCATACACCATCTGATCTATCTGATCTATAATTACCCAGGTAGCAAAGAACGTGACTATAACATTCAGTCATTTGCACGTTCCTGCAAATCCGTCTCAATTGATATTTTTTCAAATTAGACGTGGCTTGAACGATTCCGCATGTAAACACTAGAGTTAACATTTTTATGAATGTCTCCATTTCTTTTTGAAATGGGGGCGCAGCGGTTGAGGCTCTGGGTTACTGATCGGAAGGTCGGGGGTTCGAGCCCCAGCACTACCAAGCTGCCTCTGTTGGGCCCTTGAGCAAGGCCCTTAACCCTCTCTGCTCCAGGGGGCGCTGTATCATAGCTGACCCTGCGCTCTGACCCCAGCTGGGGTCCTGACATGCTGGTGTATGCGAAGAAGGCAGTTTCACTGTGCTCTACTGTATATGTGACCAATAAAGACTCATTAATATCATGTTTCTATGATGGTCGATTATCCTGTGATCGGCCCTTGAATGTCACATGGTACAAAACTGACGCCAAGTAAATTCAACTTTTACTGACGTACAGAAGCTGTGTGTCTTAATCAATTAAATATACAACCTCTACATGTAAAACACAGGGCGGAGTTGATGCTAATATTTTTATCCCCTGCGATGACTGGGTGTGCAAACTACTGTAACCGAAGAGCAAGTATTAGATTTGTGGAAGTGCATTTCAACCAATTTGAAGACGATATAAAACCGTTTCTAAAAATTACAGTATGACGTGTTATTGTTGTATGTTCTTGTTGTATGTTCTTGTCTTTATATTTGATATTAGCCGTTCGTTCAAACCTCCAACGGTGTTAACGTGGCTATTGAGAACAATCTGCACACACGCTTACAAAAAATAATCGAAACATGATTTTCGTCACCTTTTCTGTACGTGACGCCGTTCATGCAACTTATTTTATTCTCTCATTATCTGCCTCAACACGCCTACTAACTGCAAAGACGAATTAGAGTGAGTACTCGTAATTTATGATTTTATCAATCAGGCCGTGGACAAGGCGTCGGAGAAACCCTGATTTTTTTTTTTTAAATACAGATTTTTTTTTTAATAGCGATTCTTACAAACGTAATATTTCAAGAAGAAAATGAGAGATGGTCACTGGATGGAGGTTTGTCATGCATATTTTATCTGATGTTTCTAATGGCACCATTTTCCCAATCATGTCCTGCTCCTGTGATTGGCTGAAAAAGCTGCCGTCTTGGTACACGAGTCTTTATAGATGGATGGAGAGGGAATTCTGGGACGGCGTACAGCCAGGTGACGCCGGCATCACCTGGAGAGCCGTAGAGGTTCTTGCACATGTTCCTCTGTGCACATTCTGCACGTTGGCGTCATCACCAGTCCTTGTCGTTGGAAGAAATGGCTTTGTGGCCTTTAAGAGGCTTTTCCAGTGTAAACAAAGCTGTGAGAGTCAGGGATGAGTGAATAAGAGCATTGTAGTCCATCTGCTTAATTAATTGAATTAGCGGCGTCCTTCCTCCCTCCTTCCATCCCTGAAGAAGAAGTGCTGTCTAGTGTGTGTGTGTGTGTGTGTGTGTGTGTGCAGCAGTGCGTAAGCATGCGGGTGAACAGCTGCACTTAATCATCAGCTCTCCTCGACACGTGAGCTGAGGGTTGGCTTGCGTCACTGAGCAATGGACAGATAAAGACTGATGTCACCATTAGGACTCAATCCTGTACACACACACACACACACACACACACACACACACACAAAGCAAGCACTACAAACATCGCTGCAGTCAGTTATTCCCACTCAACGAATGGTAACATCAATGCAGCACAGCGGAGTTCAAAATTATTGGCACCCTCCAGGAGAATATTCCACACAATGATTCAACAGTTATATTTCGATTTCAGTATAAACATATTTAATGTGTTTGAAAACGGAGTTCTCCTTTAAGTATTTATAAAAACCCACTGGGATTTAGCGAAGATGTATAGCGTCATAAAATTCTCTTAAGTACCAGGATAGTTCAGCTCAAAGCCTGGTTGCCTCTGTCAGGAGGTTACGGCTTGGAAGATCTTCTGATCTTTCATCATCATAATGACCTCAGAACACAGAAACGCTTGTAGGACACACAAAATGAGCTTTGCAAAGCCATCTCAGTGTAATATACAGGATTATGAGTCTAATATATATATATTTTTAAATGATATATAATCTAGAAAGGCTACATGAAAGGTTTCTACAATAGATACTCAATATCTGTGTAGATTAGTACAGTAAAACATGCGATTTGAGACACAATGCTATTTTAAAAAATTCAGCAACGAACACAGTGTCATATGGTGCTATACTGCCCCCAGTATCTACGCTGGTATTGCACCATGTGGACGGGTAGTTCTGAGGACACGCAGAAGCAATGCTCTAAATGACTGCAGGATACAGGGTTAAAAGCAAGTATAACCCAGGTGTTAAGATCCATGTGCAAAGACGTCTTTACTACAGATCTACAGTGCCCTCCATTAATATTGGCACCCTTGGTAAATATGAGCTAAGAAGGCTGTGAAAATTTGTCTTTATTGTTTAACCTTTTGTTAAAAAAAAAATCACAAAAATACTCTGCTCTCATGGATATCAAACAATTGTGAAACAAAACACCGATTTAGCAAAAAAAAAAAACAACCTTTGTTAAATATAGGTGTAGAACAATTATTGGCACCCTTTTAGTCAATACTTTGTGCTACGTCGCTTTGCTAAGATAACAGCTCTGAGTCTTCTCCTATAACGCCTGATGAGGTTGGAGAATACATGGCGAGGGATCTGAGAGCGCTCCTCCATACAGAATCTCTCCAGATCCTCCACATCTCGAGGTCCACGCTGGTGGACTCTCCTCTTCAGTTCACCCCACAGGTTTTCTATGGGGTTCAGGTCAGGGGACTGGGAGGGTCATGGCAGGACCTTGATTTTGTGGTCAGTAAAACATTTGTGTGTTGATTTTGATGATGTTTTGGATCATTGTCCTGCTGGAAGATCCAACCACGGCCCATTTGAATCTTTCTGGCAGAGGCAGTCAGGTTTTCATTTAATATCTGTTGATATTTGATAGAGTCCATGATGCCATGTATCCTAACAAAATGTCCAGGTCCTCTGGCAGAAAAACAGCCCCAAAACATTAAAGATCCACCTCCATATTTAACCGTGGACATGAGGGACTTTTCCATACGGCTACCTCTCTGTGTGCTCCAAAACCTCCTCTGGTGTTTATTACCTAAAAGCTCTATTTTGGTTTCATCTGACCATAGAACCCGATCCCATTTGAAGTTCCAGTAGTGTCTGGCAAACTGAAGACACTGGAGTTTGTTTTTGGATGAGAGTAGAGGCTTTTTTCTTGAAACCCTTCCAAACAACTTGTGGTGATGTAGGTGATTTCAGATTGTAGTTTTGGAGACTTTCTGACCTCAAGACGCGACTAACTTCTGCAGTCCTCCAGCTAAAGTCATTGCACATGAAGGACCAAATTTATCACACTGGTTAGGTAATGCCCACGTTCTTACCTTACACACACACACACACACACACACACACACACACACACACACACACTGTATATCCAGATTAATTGCGTTTCATATGGAAAATGATTGTGTGTGTGCGTGTGTGTGCTCTCAGTATGATTCCTCGTTTAATCAGCAGATTGTACTAATACACACAGATCATCTGGAAATGATTAATCTCATATATTATTCCAATTTCTCATCAACATATATTTGTTCTCATTCAAGTCAACTCTTCTAAATGAGTTTACAGAGCAGAATAAACGAAACGGAGCCTATTCCAGACACACACACACACACAGTCCTGGCGACGGGCGCGCTAAAGGTGAAATCTGATTAGACTCTGAGTCATGGCCGTGTGTGAATATAGAGCTGATGCCCTCTACAAATAGGCATGAATCACCTGGCTTTCATATCCATATGATTCACACGCCTACTTATGATTCACACCTCTTTGGGTTCCTTCACCCTGAGACCTGTCCACACACCCCCAAAATAGCAGCCCAACTTCTGCTAACTCTCAACAAGAGGACCTGAAAAAAACTTCTTTTTCTCTCTTTATACACACTATCTTTTCAGCTCGAGCACTCACTTGGATATCCGAGTGCTCTGCTTCACGCTAGCAGGAGACAAGTCGCTCGTATTGCTTGTGGTTTGTTTCTTGTGGGAGTGTAACGACCGCCACTGTTGTCACTTTATGGGCGTGGCCTGTCCAGAATATGTAAATTTTTTTCCTGATGTGAATCAGTAGTGGATGTATACATCTTCTGGAGCAAACACAAATGAAATAACGTGCTAATCGGTGTGAAAATCAGTCGTTTACGTGCTCGGCTTTCTATAGCCAACTGTACTAGCTATAGAAGCACCAACGATCTCTGCTACTTCCTTTCAAGATTTATTATCCTTCAGAACACGGTCCCCTCCGAAACTATTGGAACAACAAGACCAATTCTTTCTTCTTTTCTTTTTGCTGTAGACTGAAGACATTCGGGTTTGAGGTGTAAAGATGAATATGAGAAGAGAGTTCAGAATTTCAGCTTTTATTTCCTGGTATTTACATGTAGACATACAAAAAACATAGCACATTTTGCATCAGACCTCCCAGTTTGACTGCTTTCTTGTTGCCCAGGTGTGTCCTGTTAGACGGATTGTTTAAACAATAAATAGCTCTGAACGTGTACTATTTTTAGCCTTCAGTTTCACCTGTGAAGACTGCGTTTGTTGTTAATAAGGATAAACCAACACGAAGACCAGAGAGCCGTCTATGGGAGAAAAGCCAGCCATATTTTCTCTGTGCTTTTGATCTGGTTTCTCGGTTTGCCTTCTTCTCGATTCCGCCACGTTTCATCCTGCAGATTTCAATCGTTTTATATAAAGATATCCACCTACCACTGAAATTTGGGACAGTATCTTAGATTTACAGGCACACTCAGGCCTTGATTATTGATTTTTTATTTTTTTTTGATGAAACTTTTTGATGAGCCTTTCGGACTCGACTTCACTGCGTAGTCTTTAAAGACGATAAGGAAGACGTGCGTGAACATCATGCGGCGGACCACCAGCAAAGTTAGCGTGACCTTTTATCGACTTTTATGCGACTTTTTTATTACTTCAGAGTGAATTTATCTGCACTGAATAAGAAATAAACATCACAGAAACTAAACAAAGCAATAACGTGTGAATATGAGCAGACACGTTATTAGCTTTAGGTAAGCAGCGAGAACTACAATGCGGACTTTATTATTTCGCCGTCTGAGAGAATATGGAGGCTAGTTTATCACGTGTAATTGGATCGGCTCAGTTTGGAGCATCGAGTCATCGGGACGAGCTTCCTGCCTCTCCCACTCCTTCCCTTTCACTCACATCAGTTTTTCTGCCTCGCTGACGCGTTTCCTCCCTGCTGATGCATCTCAACATGCTGCTGTGTGTGTGTGTGTGTGTGTGTGTGTGTGTGTGTGTGTGTGTGTGTGTGCTGCTTTTTTTTTCTTTTCTTGAACATTGAATCCTCTGTGGAAGAAGGATGTCAGGTGTGTGTGTGTGTGTGTGTGTGGGTAAAAAAGAAACTGCACTTTCCCTGCAGTCATTAAATGAAGACTTGTTATGAAGCATGTGTGCTGTAGAGATAAGACACGAGGAAGAAAGAAGCAGTGGGAGAAAGAGATTAAAAACCAACAAGCGTAATGTGGGGGAAAGAGAAAAAAATCCATCACTGTCTATTCACGGCGTCTACCGAGACCTCAGAGCAATGGGATGACGCTCAGCATGCTGATACAATGAGATGAAGAGCGAGAGTTTACACACACACACACACTCATTGATGAGTCTGGATGCGAGGTAGAGTGCTATAACGTCTGATCCGAGCGTACTGTAATGTCTGATCCGAGCGTGCTGGTACATTCTCAGGGTTTGGGGCGTCTGGTATAAATGTGTTGGCAGTGCTAATCCCCATTATAAGACAAAAAGACATCAATATAAAGTTTCATTTTGGTACCCAGACCATATAATCTGCTGTTAATGTCTTACAGTGGATTATGTTGGATTTTTGTGGACCCGAGCGCAACAGCACCACCGCCGGTCCTAAAACGGGGTTGGGAACGAGGTAGCAGACAGAACCGCATTTTCCTCAGTAATCTGAAAACGTCAGCAGTAAGGTGACCGTGACAAACCGTGAAACTCTAACAACCCCGAGCATCGACGTGACGTCCGGGCGGAAGACGATTCGATTGTTAGAATGATTTTTTTTTTTTTAAATAAATAATACTGTATGGAGAGAAATAAACAAAGTTTAATACGGAGTATTTCGAGCAGTTTCTGAGTTCGGAGGTAGAACTCAAAAACTTTTTTCGCTACAGAAATATTGCAGAGGTTCGTCTAGAAATGAACGACACGTTGGGTTTTTAACCGTTTAGAGTTACACCGAACGTTATGGGACGTCCGTGAGGAGTCTTATGCGCTTCACATAACATTTAATGGAAGGAGTCTCCAGTGTCAGCGCTTTGTAACGGTCAGAGGTAAAAGCATCTTCAGGACAGAGGAGTTTTCTCCCTGACTGCATGTTATTTTCAACTTGTTAATTTCAGAGAGAGAGAAAAAAAATCGCCATGTTTCACCATAGCGATGGTATTAGCCAGGCGACGTGTAGTGCCTGCTTTTCACCACACATAGTGCTTACAGTTCTGCCCAAAGAGTTCAATTTTCATCATTTTCCTCAGGTTAGTCCTTTATGCTGTCATATGACTTTTACTCAACAATGGCTTCCTTTTTGCCACTCTGGCATGAAGACCTGATTTATGGCGTGCTGAAGAGATTGTTGTCTATCCGACAGGTTCTCCCGTCTCTGCACAGGACTTTTAGAGCGAGTTGGGTTCTTTCTTACCTCCCTGACCAAGGCCCTTCTTTCCCGGACATCCAACTCCAGAAATGTTCGACGTTGTTCCAGGTTTCTTCCATTTCAAAATGACTGGTGCCACTGTGGTCCTGGGAACACTCAGCGCCTTAGAAATGGTTTTATATCCTCGGCTTGCCACAATTTAATCATGGAGCTCCACAGACAGTTCCTTGGACTTCATGGCTTGGTCTTGGTGTAAATTGTAGGCTCTTATAGCTCCTGGTATTTGCCATTCCAAACGATGTCCAATCAATTCAAATTGCAACAGGTGGACTTCAGTTGAGCTCTAGACGCATCTCAAGGATAATTAAAGCAAATAGGATGCACCTGAGCACAATTTGGATTTCCATAGCAAAGGGTCTGAATAAGAGAGGTTTGTGAGGAAGATATTTCAGTCTTTTATTTTTAACTTATCGTTGAAAATCTTTTCAAACTTGTTTCCAATTCGTCATTATGGGACGATTAAGTGAAGATTTATGTGTAAAAATGGCAAATTATATCCAGTCAAAATCAAATCTACAACCACGATAACGTGTGCAACAAGTAAAAGGGTCTGAATACGTTCTGAATGCACTGTATACTGTGGGCTCCAAAGGTCTGAGAGCAAATTGTAGGAAAATCTGTTCATTTAACCCGAATAAATCCAGGCTATGAAAAAACAACAGGTCCTGTGAGTATTCAGTGTTAATAGTGCGTGTGCGTTTCATACAGCGGACGTGGGCGGTGAACAGTTTCGGGTTTGGCCCATGTGGTAAAATGTTTTACACTCGCACGGAAATACCACCTACGTCGACCTCAAACGCTGATACAGAATCAGATTGATATCTGTAAACACACAGCGTTTCGAGCGTCCCGTATTTCTCTCGAACATCTCAGGCTGATGATATTCCTTACAGACGAGCTTGCGTTTGTGTAGCCGTCGAATTAAAAAGCTCTGTCCACTAGGGGGCGCGTCTTTGTCTCCGCTTCTCACATAGTTTAACCTTACGATGAAAATTATTTACAGTTACGCTACCGTAAACACCACAGTAATCTCGAATTCTGGGTTCTGATTGGTCAGAAGGTGATTAATTCTCTATAAGCAGCAGTTCTGACAGTAGCGCGGGTTTACATTAACGTACTCGTTCTTCGTGATGTTAAACTCAGGGTTTGACTTCATGTTGTTGGAAATCAGGATGTTTGATAGACTGCTATTGATTTGTGCATTTGGTGGAAGAGCATTTCACATCCTACTCGTCTGAGACGAATCGACATCCATCACTGAATCATCCACCTGTCTGGAGACATTATTTCAGCCCTCACCCTAACCCTGAGAGATCAGTACCTTCACTGTATTACCACACCCTAACCCTGTAGGAACGATGGAACAACGGAAAGACGGAGCGAAGGTGTGTGTGTCTTGTCAGAAATGGTTTCTCTGCACTATCTATTATTTAATTTTTAAATTATTTCCTTTTTGGATAAGCTGCAGAAAGAAAGAAAAGAAGGATGAAGGAGGGAAGGATGAAGGGATGAAAGGAGGGAACAAAGGAAGAAAGGAACGGATGAAGGAAGGAAGGAAAGGTGGAGGGAAGGAATTAAGAAAAGAAGTAAGGGAAGACGGATGGAAGGAAAGAAAGTCAGAGGGAATGAAGGAAGGAAGGAAAGAAAAGACAGAAAGGAAGGAAAGGCAGAGGAAAAGAAGGAAAGAAGGAAGGAAGGAAGGAAGGAAGGAAAGGAAAGGAAGGATGAAGGAAGGAAGGAAAGAAAAGAAGGAAGGAAAGACAGAGGGAATGAATGAAGGAAGGAAAGAAAAGACAGAAAGGAAGGAAAGGCAGAGGAAAAGAAGGACGGAAGGAAATAAAATGAGGAAGTAAAGAAAGAAAGAAAAATGATAGAGGGATAGAGTGTGTAGTGTATTATAGTGCAGAAATGTAACTGTAAACGTGATTCAGTTCGTCTGAGGGAATAAATATAATTCTCAGTGAACATTACACAGTCATACAGACTGTTACAGAGTAGATACAGTGTGGGGATGTGAAATGGCTGTATGCCTTGTGTTACACACACACACACACACACACACACACACACACTGTACGTTGCTGACATCAGCGCTGCCGTATTCTCAGGCAATGACGCGCATCCATGTCACCTCACGCTGCTGTGTGCACACGCGCACGCGCACACACACACACTCGCGCACACACACACACACTCGCACACACATTCCCATGTTTATTTGAACATGAGGCTGTGTGTGTGATGGTTTCTTGAAAAGAGCAGCACTAAAATAAAAGTATCCATGCAGTGAAATAATACAAGCACAACACAAACATAGTTTATCATAATGGAGGCTCTGAGTTACCGTAGCAACCGTTACTGTTGTCTGTTGTGGGTGTGGCCTGTCCAGCATCTTTTTTTTAGTTTCAATAAGCCAAAACGTATAGCCTCCAGCCTGCTCCAGTTAATACTTAGCTTTGTACTAGCTGTATTCTCACCAGAGTCACCTTGCGTTATTTTTCTCACCAGAGTCAAGCGTTATTTTTCTTGTCCATGGTTATGATTCAAGTCCATGGAAAGCTGTGACACGTCACCGATGAGTGTAGGAGATCGGTGATCACGTTTAAAACATTCCCTTTTGAGTCTGGGTTCTCTCAAGGTTTCTTCATCATGTCATCTCAGGGAGTTTTTCCTTCACCTCTGGATCTACATCTACATCCGGATTTCTGTAAAGCTGCCGATTGTTGTCTGTACGAGTGGAAGTGAATAGAGGAAGCCTGTGTGTAAATACTTTTCCTGGTTTTTACATCTAGACATGTTAAACGATATAAAACATAGAACCTTTTGTATCAGACCACCCAATTTTTACATGAGCAAAAGTATAGGAACAGATACTCTTAAAGTAAATAAGACTTGATATTTGGTTGCGTATCCCTTGCTTGTAACAACTGCATCAAACCAACTGACACCAAACTGCTGGATTCTTCTTCTGTGAAGCTTCTCCAGGTTTCTCCTGCAGCTTCTTTCAGTAGTTGTTTGTTCTAGGGGGGTTCTCCCTTCAGTCTCCTCTTCAGGAGGTGAGGTGCTGATCAGTTGGGTGAAGGTCTGGTGATTGACTCGTCCAGTCTAAAACCTTCCACTTTCCCCCCTGATGAAGTCCTGTGTTGAGGTGGAAGTGTGTTTTGGATCGTTGTCTTGCTGCATGATGAAGTTCCTCCTGATTCATTTGATGCATTTCTCTGTAAACTTCAGAATTCATTCTTCTGCTACCATCATGAGTTCATCATCAATAAAGATCAGTGAGAATGTTCCAGAAGCGGCCATGCAAGCCCAAGCCATGACACTACCTCCACCATGTTTCACAGATGAGCTTGTATGTTCTGGATCATGAGCAGATCCTTTCTTTCTCCACACTTTGGTCTTTCCATCACTTTGGTAGAGGTTCATCTTGGTTCCAGAACTTTTGTGGATCATCTCTGTATTTCTTTGTGAATTCCAGTCTGGTTTTCTGATTCTTTCTGCTGATGAGTGGTTTACATCTTGTTGTGTGTCCTCTATATTTCCTGCTCTCGAAGTCTTCTTCGAACGGTGGATTGTGATACCTTCACCCTGCCCTGTGGAGGCTGTTGGTGATGTCAGTGATTGTTATTTTGGGATTTTCCTTCACAGCTCTCACAATGTTTGTCATCAGCTGCTGTTGTTTTCCTTGGCCAACCTGTTCCGTGTCTGCTTGTTAGTACACCGGTGGTCATTCTTCTTCAGGACGTTCCAAATCACTATATTGGCTACGCCCAATGTTTGTGAAATGCCTATGAATGATTCTCCACTTTTCTTCCATACACAGCTCTCTGGTCTTCATGTTGGTTTATCCTTTTTAACAACAAACGCAGTCTTCACAGGTGAAACTGAAGGCTAAAGCCCAGAGTAGGAAACAGGACACACCTGGGTAACAAGAAACACCTGTCTGTCACATGTTCCAGTATTTTTGCTCACCTACAGATTGGGTGATCTGATACAAAATGAAATTCTAAACTCTCTTCTCATATTCATCTTTTGATCTCAAACCCAGATGTCTTCAGTCTAAAGCAAAATAATAAATAAATAAATTGGCCTTGTTGTTCCAATAGTTTCGGAGGGGACTGTATTTCTCCCATTTCACCATATGTATTCCACAGAGCTGTGTGTGTGTGTGTGCGTGTGTGTGCGTGTGTGTATTAATCATGTCACTCTTGATTAACTCTCCTCAGAGGGCTCTTCATGTGGCTGAGCATCAGACAGATCATCAGGTCGTACATAACCATCAGCACTTATTCAGCTCTCATTGACGCACTTAAACACATCCGTCACACACTCCTGACATTTCCAGCTTTCCAGTGAAGTACCTTAAGGGTCGGGACAGACCCTCCCTCCCTCTCTCTCTCTCTCTCTCTCTCTCTCTCTCTCTCTCTCTGTAAGAAGCACACATCAGGCAGCGTGACGAGATGTGAGCATCATCTCACGAGGAATTATAGTGAAGAGACGGAGCTCAGAGTCTGAGTTAATGCCACCTGCGGGGAAACATCCTCCATCTCCATCTGCATACATCTGTAGTCTTCTCACTGCACTCCACACTGAGGGTCAAAGAGCAAACACGCTGATATTACTCAGACTTCTGTAAAGCTGACGATGTCGACTGTCATCTATAAAAATGAAAGTTAAAATCTTTTTGGATCAGCTGCACAAAGAAAGGAAGGAAGGAAGAAAGATGAAGAGAAGGAAGGAAAGGACGTAAGGAAGGAAGAAAGGATGTAAGGAAGGAAGAAAGGAAAGGACACAAGGAAGGAAAGGACATAAGGAAGGAAGAAAGGAAAGGACACAAGGAAGGAAAGGACATAAGGAAGGAAAGGACATAAGGAAGGAAGGAAAGGACATAAGGAAGCAAGGAAGGAAGGAAGAAAAGGACATAAGGAAGGAAGGAAGGATGTAAGGAAGGAAGGAAGGAAGGAAGGAAAGGACATAAGGAAGGAAGGATGGAAGGAAAGGACATAAGGAAGGAAGAAAGGAAAGGACATAAGGAAGGAAAGGACATAAGGAAGGAAGGAAGGAAAGGACATAAGGAAGGAAGGAAGGAAAGGACATAAGGAAGGAAGGAAGGAAAGGACATAAGGAAGGAAGGAAGGAAAGGACATAAGGAAGGAAGGAAGGAAAGGACATAAGGAAGGAAGGAAGGAAAGGACATAAGGAAGGAAAGGACATAAGGAAGGAAAGGACATAAGGAAGGAAGAAAGGAAAGGACATAAGGAAGGAAAGGACATAAGGAAGGAAGGAAAGGACATAAGGAAGGAAGGAAAGGACATAAGGAAGGAAGGAAAGGACATAAGGAAGGAAGGAAAGGACATAAGGAAGGAAATGACATAAGGAAGGAAGGAAAGAACATAAGGAAGCAAGGAAGGAAGGAAGAAAAGGACATAAGGAAGGAAGGAAGGATGTAAGGAAGGAAGGAAGGAAGGAAAGGACATAAGGAAGGAAGGATGGAAGGAAAGGACATAAGGAAGGAAGGATGGAAGGAAAGGACATAAGGAAGGAAGGAAAGGATGTAAAGAAGGAAGAAAGGAAAGGACATAAGGAAGGAAGGAAGGAAGGAAGGAAAGGACATAAGGAAGGAAGGAAGGAAGGACATAAGGAAGGAAGGAAGGAAGGAAAGGACATAAGGAAGGAAGGAAGGATGTAAGGAAGGAAGGAAGGAAAGGACAGAAGGAAGGAAGGAAAGGACATAAGGAAGGAAGGAAGGAAGGAAAGGACATAAGGAAGGAAGAAAGGATGTAAGGAAGGAAGGAAGTAAAGGACATAAGGAAGGAAGGAAGGAAGGAAAGGACATAAGGAAGGAAGGAAGGAAGGAAAGGATATAAGGAAGGAAGGAAAGGACATAAGGAAGGAAGGAAGGAAGGAAAGGACATAAGGAAGGAAGGAAAGGACAGAAGGAAGGAAAGGACATAAGGAAGGAAGGAAGGAAGGAAAGGACATAAGGAAGGAAGGAAGGAAGGAAAGGACATAAGGAAGGAAGGAAAGGACAGAAGGAAGGAAAGGACATAAGGAAGGAAAGGACATAAGGAAGGAAAGGACATAAGGAAGGAAGGAAGGAAGGAAGGAAGGAAGGAAAGGACATAAGGAAGGAAGGAAAGGACAGAAGGAAGGAAAGGACATAAGGAAGGAAAGGACATAAGGAAGGAAGGAAGGAAGGAAGGAAAGGACATAAGGAAGGAAGGAAAGGACATAAGGAAGGAAGGAAGGAAGGAAAGGACATAAGGAAGGAAGGAAAGGACATAAGGAAGGAAGGAAGGAAGGAAAGGACATAAGGAAGGAAGGAAAGGACAGAAGGAAGGAAAGGACATAAGGAAGGAAAGGACATAAGGAAGGAAAGGACATAAGGAAGGAAAGGACATAAGGAAGGAAGGAAAGGACAGAAGGAAGGAAGGAAAGGACAGAAGGAAGGAAAGGACATAAGGAAGGAAAGGACATAAGGAAGGAAGGAAGGAAGGAAAGGACATAAGGAAGGAAGGAAAGGACATAAGGAAGGAAGGAAGGAAGGAAAGGACATAAGGAAGGAAGGAAAGGACAGAAGGAAGGAAGGAAGGAAGGAAAGGACATAAGGAAGGAAGGAAAGGACATAAGGAAGGAAGGAAGGAAGGAAAGGACATAAGGAAGGAAGGAAAGGACAGAAGGAAGGAAAGGACATAAGGAAGGAAGGAAGGAAGGAAGGAAGGAAGGAAGGAAAGGACATAAGGAAGGAAGGAAAGGACATAAGGAAGGAAAGGACATAAGGAAGGAAGGAAGGAAGGAAAGGACATAAGGAAGGAAGGAAAGGACATAAGGAAGGAAGGAAAGGACATAAGGAAGGAAGGAAGGAAGGAAAGGACATAAGGAAGGAAGGAAAGGACATAAGGAAGGAAGGAAGGAAGGAAGGAAAGGACATAAGGAAGGAAGGAAGGAAGGAAAGGACATAAGGAAGGAAGGAAGGAAGGAAAGGACATAAGGAAGGAAGGAAAGGACATAAGGAAGGAAGGAAGGAAGGAAAGGACATAAGGAAGGAAGGAAAGGACATAAGGAAGGAAGGAAAGGACATAAGGAAGGAAGGAAGGAAAGGACATAAGGAAGGAAGGAAAGGACATAAGGAAGGAAGGAAGGAAGGAAGGAAGGAAGGAAAGGACATAAGGAAGGAAGGAAAGGACATAAGGAAGGAAAGGACATAAGGAAGGAAGGAAGGAAGGAAAGGACATAAGGAAGGAAGGAAAGGACATAAGGAAGGAAGGAAAGGACATAAGGAAGGAAGGAAAGGACATAAGGAAGGAAGGAAAGGACATAAGGAAGGAAGGAAGGAAAGGACAGGACATAAGGAAGGAAGGAAAGGACATATGGCTACATGAAAACTGTGGGGGAAAAAACGTGTGCTGGTGGAAAAAAAGCAG
Source organism: Ictalurus furcatus (assembly GCF_023375685.1). NCBI lineage: Eukaryota > Metazoa > Chordata > Actinopteri > Siluriformes > Ictaluridae > Ictalurus > Ictalurus furcatus. The sequence goes on along the minus strand of NC_071260.1, from coordinate 1,782,810 downwards.
TCGGCTATTAACACATGTTTATCATTAACTACAGTATGAATTATTCAGTATCTACAGTGAGAATAACAGGAAATAACAAAGGAATACAAGTCTGGACCATTTAACAGATCCTGGGAGTTCAAAGGGTTAAACTGTCTTTAATTATCGGCACAGATGAAATAAATATATTTTTAAAAACCTGGAAAACGGAGGAGAGACGTGTGAGGACTAAACAATAAACACCACACCGTGTTTTTAGAGCGGTGTTAATGAGTATCAGATATGACCCGGGTGCTCTGAATGATCTGGTCATGAAAACACACCTTTTACTCACTCACACACTCACACACACACACACACACACTCACACACACACACTGCTGTACTCTTACAGCAGGTCTGTGACGCACAGGGAGACAGCGTGGCAGCAGACGCCCACCTCATGCACAGAGACAAAATATATCACCATTTCACAAAGCTCTCACACACCACTGTGTACTCCTAACAGAGTCTGAACTGGAGTTACACAGCCTACACACACACACACACACACACACACGGCTCTCAGTGTTAATGTGGAAACTGGCCTAATTTACTCAGCTCTGAATTGTGCATTGACAACGAAAGGCGTAAAAGGTGGTGTTAAATGAGAGACGTGTATAAAAGATGTGTGTGTGTGTGTGTGTGTGTGTGTGTGTGTGTGTACGCTTCCATTACACTCCACTTCAACACCACTGCATTTAAATTTTCTCACAGAGATCTCTCACAAAACTTCTTATTTTATACAGTAAATGTATATTCTTCAATATGTACAGAAACTCTTTACAGAAAAGTCACAGAACCGTGATTACACGTGTTCCTCGTCACGTCTCCAATTCAGTTTTATTTATATAGCACTTTTCAAAATGGACACCTTCACGAAGCTGCAACACATTAAAAATATTCAGTGTTAAATTGATCCCTTCACGTCACGTGTCAACCAGTTTTCCCCACATATAGCGCTAAAACCGCCTGCCCTACATGTGAAAGATCCTGTGAAACGTGAAGAATGAACGTGTGAAAATATTTTTAAAAAAGTCACCTAAATGTGGAACTCAACATTACGTAACTCAACGCTGTTACAGGTTTACATTCACCCCTGTGAAATATTTGGAACATTCCACGCTTAATTCAACAAAGTTACAGGTTTACATTCACCCCTGTGAAATATTTGGAACATTCCACGCTTAACTCAACCCCGTTACATGTTCACATTCACCCCTGTGAAATATTTGGAACATTCCACAAGTAACTCAACCCCGTTACAGGATTACATTCACCCCTGTGAAATATTTGGAACATTCCACAAGTAACTCAACCCCGTTACAGGATTACATTCACCCCTGTGAAATATTTGGAACATTCCACGAGTAACTCAACCCCGTTACAGGATTACATTCACCCCTGTGAAATATTTGGAACATTCCACGAGTAACTCAACCCCGTTACAGGATTACATTCACCCCTGTGAAATATTTGGAACATTCCACGAGTAACTCAACCCCGTTACAGGATTACATTCACCCCTGTGAAATATTTGGAACATTCCACGAGTAACTCAACCCCGTTACAGGATTACATTCACCCCTGTGAAATATTTGGAACATTCCACGAGTAACTCAACCCCGTTACAGGATTACATTCACCCCTGTGAAATATTTGGAACATTCCACGCTTAACTCAACCCCGTTACAGGATTACATTCACCCCTGTGAAATATTTGGAACATTCCACGAGTAACTCAACCCCGTTACAGGATTACATTCACCCCTGTGAAATATTTGGAACATTCCACGAGTAACTCAACCCCGTTACAGGATTACATTCACCCCTGTGAAATATTTGGAACATTCCACGAGTAACTCAACCCCGTTACAGGATTACATTCACCCCTGTGAAATATTTGGAACATTCCACGAGTAACTCAACCCCGTTACAGGATTACATTCACCCCTGTGAAATATTTGGAACATTCCACAAGTAACTCAACCCCGTTACAGGATTACATTCACCCCTGTGAAATATTTGGAACATTCCACGAGTAACTCAACCCCGTTACAGGATTACATTCACCCCTGTGAAATATTTGGAACATTCCACGAGTAACTCAACCCCGTTACAGGTTTACATTCACCCCTATGAAATATTTGGAACATTCCATGAGTAACTCAACCCTGTAACTTGTGCTTTGGTGTTGTCTTGATCCTAAACACTGATCTGAACATTAAACCCTGATTCCTGACTGAGGCATTAACTGTTTATTTCTAATACACAAACCTGGTGCATGACATTGTTAGTTAATGAGGAACCTCGCCCACGTTGAAGGCTTTCAAATGATAAATAATTGCAGTCATTATGACTGTAATGATTCATCTTTTATTACAGCAGTATAAATAGGTTTAATCATCCTCACAGGCTAATCAGGGATGCACAGATACTGAGGCGATGATGAGGTCTGGCCTGAAGAAGCGCTGGATCAGTGTCAGCTCGGATTTGATATCGTTTCCAATTTACACGCCATGAATGCGTGTGATTATGCAGGTGAACACGAGACATAATTCACCTTCTCACGTTTAGTAGAACTTAAAAGACTGAGGTAACTAAACTCTAGTAAGAGTGATATACCTAAGAATAGAAGAACTCTTCACAAAAGACGCCTCATTTTAGTGCCTCTTTCAACAAGGAACCAAAGGAACGTAGCAGAACTGAGGCTTCGCTAAGGCTAACTTATTATATTATATTAAATTATATGTCTCAATCAGCTCCCTGTCTCCTATAGTGCCTGAATCAGTATATGGTGTACACGAGATTTGGTAAAGACCCTGGCTCACTACACTTTGGGACACTTATGACTCTATTTCCGGCGACATGACTACGTTTTTCGCATTGTAAAAAAAGTCACCACTGGCATTTATCAACAACAGGCAGGACCGGAATCTCTTTAACATTATACGTCATATAAATTTGTTTCTGCTTAATCACACGTGTGAGTCGTATCAAATGTTTGCTTGTCCAAATAGGTAAAAACAAACAGCAACCATTTCCATGGGGTGTACTTATTTTTTCACGGCTGTACAGGACGTCAAAGAACGTTAAAAATCGCTATCGCTAACGTAAGTAATCATTTGAGAGCCACAACAACGATAACACGCTAATTACGTTTATAGACGAAGTTGGCTGAGAGCTCGTCCGCCATTTTGTTTTCGAGCTGAGAGGCTTCAGAAAACATGATGCCATTTCCAGTAAGGGTGGATGCTCCGTGGTTTTTGCAGTGCATTGTGGGATTTTTTTAGGGAGAGAACCTTCTAGTGCACTTGAAGGATTTTGCGATTGAGACAGAACACAAAATGGCCGACTCCCTGATCAGTGAGCTGACTACTGAACTAGGGAGCTGATTGAGACACACCCTTAATCTCTCAAATGTTAGCTAGCCTGACAATAACTAACTGAATGCTAATAGCTACCTGCAATAGATTCCTGCAGCCAATCAGTGACAGTCGTGGTCAGGTGATTACATATACAGAGTGACACACCCACTAGATCTGATCCCTATTTGAGCTGATATTTTTCACACGTCATCAACAGTGACTCAAATACTCTCCTCGGTTTAATGAACGCGAACAAAATGGATTATTTACTCCATCGGATCCTGTTTTGTTGTTGTTGTTTTTACCCGAAATGCCTTTGGAAGAGAGTTTCTAAAAGTAGTTCAACTAAACACATATCCAATCAGAGTGTGTGTCTCTACAGTACATCACTGCTTTAAGCACAAGGGTTTCATTAAAAGTTTAAGAGACATTAGGTGTGACAAATTTCACACAGACACCAGATGAGTAATTAAACACTTATGAAACACCGTAGGAGTTAATTAAACACTGGAGACTCTGCTGTTTAGGACGTTTAGGACTCACACAACACACACACACACACACACACACACACACACACACAAAATCCTTAAATGTCATTATCATAGCGACAGCGACCTCTTGAGGACAGAAGAGATAGCGCAGATAACCTGACATAACTAAGGATCAAATATGAAATGTATTTACTGTATTATATACATTAAGAAAGTACAAATAAAATACTCCAGGCTCTTAAACCAAACTTAGATCCATTTCCGTTTTGACATTAGCAAAATGTACCTTGAGGAACTGCAATGAACTTAATTGTGATTTTTTTTAACCGTCTGATTTAGGGTTCAGGGATTCAGTTTTTATTGTCATTGTGCGGACACAGCGAAAATCTCCAAATCACAACGAAGATATCCAAAGATGATACCTAAAAACATAAAATTACAAATGGGGGGGAAAAAACCATTTAACTACAAATGACATTAAATACACGAACAAAAGTACAAAACAAAGTGCTTGGCTCCCTTAATCGCTGCTTGCAGCTATATTTTATATAACTGTGTAGCGATGTACCAGAGACATGCTGGATTAAGAATAACAGAAATCAGGATAATGATGAATTAGAGTGATGGTCTAAAGTAGTGGTCACCAACCCTGCTCCTGGAGATCTACCTACCTTCCTGAAGATTTTAGCTCCAACCATAATCATGCCAACTTGACCATATATTCATTAGAAGCCTGAAGAAGTTCCTGAGAAGTTCTAAAGATCTTCTTCAACTAAAACCGGAAGGTAGGTAGCTCTCCAGGAACAGGGTTGGTGACCACTGGTCTAAAGTGAAATGAAGGGGTGATTTCTTATATTTTTCTAAAAACATACATATTAAAGATGCAAAAGAAGTAACTTAGTTTGATACCTTTATTTCTGAAAGTGTATGCACTTTTAAAATAAATGTAAAATCGATTAGATGGGAATACTTTAAAGAATCGACTCCCGCGATCGACTCACCTGTAAGAGTCGTTTAAAAGATTCGGTTCGTTGATGAATCGGTTCTCCCAGCAGCGTGAAAACAACACAAGCAGCGGCTCTGCAGGAAAACAACCCAGGACAGGGAACTTTTACTGTTGAGCAGAAGTCGGAGACGTGGAGCAGCACATTACAGTCTCCGAATTGACTCTGGACTGAGGAAGTAAATGCAGAAAAGAAAGAAAGAAATAAAGAAAGTGAGATCAGCATGCTAAACCCTGCTGCAAACGGAGAGTCGGTGCATGTGCTCTCCAATTACGTGGAGGAATACCTGGAGCTGGTGGAGTCGTTACCTCTGGACCTACAGAGATATGTTTCTGTAATGAGGGAAATAGACGCGAAATATCAAGGTTGGTTTATTAACATAGAACATTACACCTTTATAGAGTTCTCGGATCTAACCACGTGGTCATGTTTTCCCCCGAAGCAGCTGCTAAGCTGCAAATAAACAAAACCCCTGAAAATAAACAAAAACAGATTAGGTAATGCCCTGCATGTTAGAGGGGGGGAATAAACCTTTTACAATTTAATATAACTGTTTTGTTCTAATTATAGTATATTTATATTGTAGCTAAATCATGGTTAACGTTATTGTTTATTATTATTATTATTATTATTATTATTATTAACCGTTAATGTTGGAGAAAATGCGTTAACGTTATTTAAACAAATTTACACTTATCAAAATTAATTCTATCGTTTATATAATTCGTAGTTGCACTAGTAAACATCACGGTTTTTTTTCGCACTGACGTTATTAGCTTGGTTAGCATGTCCATAATTAGCATGCTAAGCGGATCAATCTTTCTGTGCTAGCTAAATAAATCATTATTTTAAACCTAGCGAATTAGCTAGGTTTAATGTTCTCTCAAAGTAAATCTACATATACGTGTATTTTCCATGCGATTATTTTGGAAGTATGTTCAAATTACAAGTTAAAAGTTTTAGTTTTAGTTGGTAGAAGTTAGCGCAAAACCGAGCTAACATTCTTCAGAAGTCTATCTCGCTAGCTTATAATTCATTTGTATGGCCGTTATTCGTCGTCATAGCAACAAGTTGTAATTGCCACGCGCACATCTAAACTCTGCTTTTTCTTCGTTATTACTGAGGAAAAGAATGCTAACAAGCTAACGCGTATTAGCTGTAGCATTAGCAAAACGTTAAATATTATAGTTGGCTATTAGAAAGCTCGTATTCATTACTGTCTAGCTATGCTAGCAGCTAGCTAAGTTTTTATTGTGTTAAAAATTTAACAAAAGTTGTATATATAAATTATAAACATAAAAGCACGAAAATGCGTATTGTGACGTTTTGTGAGATATAAGAACATAACAGTCGTTTTTTTAAGGTAGAATACGTTGAAAAAGTGGATTATTAAGTTAACTAGCTGTTTGTTCTCTAATGTCTCTAAAGTTTAGAGATGACATGCAATTTGTTTTTATAAAACATTTTTATTTACATTTCTCTTTTAAAAAAAAAAAAAAAAAAAAAACAGGTCACACACCCGAGCTTAAAAACATGAAAACTGTAAATTTTTGAGTCATTTGATAGTTTGATAGATCTTTTTTTGCCCTTCATGTATAGGGGGTACGATTTGTCCCGCTTCTGTCTCACAGAACGTAATTTGTTGTATCGGCCCGTTTGCAGAGATCCTGAGGGAGCTGACTGACGTTTATGAGAAGCACAAGCAGGAATCTGATCCGGTCCAGAGGCGGCGTCTCCTCCAGCACATCCAGCGCTCTCTGATCCGTACCCAAGAGCTTGGAGACGAGAAGCTCCAGATCGCGGGGCAGATGGTGGAGCTTGTGGAGAACCGCACTCGTCAGTTCGAGTGGCAGGTGGAGCTTTTCCAGGCTTCTCAGAGTTCTCCGGAGAGCACCGTGTCCGTCGGGAGCATCGCTTCCCCTGCCGTGACGCCGGTAAACGTGACGCCGCTGCCCACGCCACTGATGTCTCTGGCCAAAACGGGGGCCGAAAGAAAGCGGGAGGAGACGCCAGGGTCGTGTGATAAAGTGAGCGGGAAACGCTCACGGCGGCAAAAGAGCGGATCGGAAAACCGGGACAACAACAATTACGGTTTGGAGCACAGCGACGACACTGTGAGCGTCGTCACCCCGAAAGAGAAGAAGGCCAGGACGTCATCGACGTCGTCGACGAAAAAGAAAAAGAGGTCAAAAGCGAAGCAAGAGAGAGAGGCGTCTCCGACCGACCTTCCCATCGACCCGAACGAGCCCACGTACTGCCTGTGCGAGCAGGTCTCCTACGGAGAGATGATCTGCTGCGATAACGACAAGTGCCCCATCGAGTGGTTCCACTTCTCCTGTGTCGATCTCCACCACAAGCCCAAGGGAAAGTGGTACTGTCCGAAGTGCAGAGGAGACAACGAGAAGACTATGGACAAAACCCTCGAGAGGCCTAAAAAGGAGCGAGCCTATAACAGATAGTCTCTCTCTCTCTCTCTCACACACACACACACACACAGTGCCTTTTCAGTAAGAGTCAATACATGGAGTTTGGTTCATTTTATACTTTGGAGGAAAAGAAGAAGAAGCATTAAAGGAAAACACCAGCTTTATTATTAGTACTCCCCCCGTCCCCATTCTCTAACTCTGTCCAATACGTCTAGTGGGTGTGTGAGAGATTTTATTATGGACAAAAATCCCTATGTTTCCTTTCATTATAATTAAGTTTTAAATTTCACCAACAACTGACATTCGAATTAGGCTAGTTCGCTTCGCTTTTCCAATCTAATCCGAGAAGGAAGCTAGGACGAAGCCGAGTTCTACACCGGTTGGTGCGCTTGCGTTTAACTAGTTAGCTTTTGAAGCTGTGCAGCTACTCACTTTTCACATCTGAACTAATAATAAATAAATAAATAACGCTGGACAGGCCAAGCCCACATGTAATCGCTTATTAATGTGGACATACGGTGACTTTTAAACAAAAACACTGCTCCGAGTTTGTTTCGGTGAGCGTTTTGAAAGGTTATCATAGTGTTATTTGTATAATTTTATACTCAAGCAACATTTTATTAATCAGCTATCGGCACTTCTTTGAAAAAACAGAACTGCTTAAGTTCGTTAGAAAATATGATGTAAATAAGCGGGTAGGAAGGTTAAATAAGCAGTCGATGTTCGCGACGTTCTCTCGGTTGGTTTTTAACCCCGACTGTGTTACCGTTAGAGTAACGAGTTTGAGTTACGTATTTTAAATGTTTATTGGCGGTGTTTAGAGGCTGCCCTTGGACTTCTTTATAATACGTTTGGATTTATTTTTCATCGCTATAGAGAGAGAGAGAGAGAGAAATTCTCATTCCTGATCAACACACACACGACTGGAGTTGTTCTTTAAGGTTTCTACATTTGAATCCAGTTGTATTGCGTTATGCATGACTCTAAGAACTCTTAATGTACACAATATTACTGTTTCATAGATATTTCTTCTGTATTTCACTTCACATCATATTCAGCACCACATTTACAATAAAGTCAATTCTACGCATCATGTATTTCACCTGTTCTGTTTTCATATGCATACGATTTTGTGGATTGGCTATGTGCGTGTGTGAGAGATCGTCACCCAGGGTACATGTTTTTAGTCAGAATGCTTTCTTCACGCCGAGGAAGTCAACACGTAGTGCGCTATTAATACTTTACAGACTCAGCCTGTTCTACACAGAGGAAGGAAAAGGGGCGGAGCCATGACAGGACACCACAGGATGGACTTTACAACAAAATGTTTGTTTTTTTTTTATTTAAAAAAATCACCCCTAGAGTGAACACTTTGGGTCGTCTGGGATGTTTGAAGCGGCTCGGTACACAAAACATACAACTTGAGTCGCAGCTTTTATCCGTTTATTCTCGCACGTAATGTCTGTGAAACAGCTTCCTGTTCGCACTTGCGTTGAGACATATTTTTACTTATTAAAGAACGGCACTGCTTACGTTTTATCCGTTTATGGTTACACGGAGCGTGTTACTCTTTATATATCGCATTCTTAGTTCAAGCGGTGACGTCGTTTCCCTTTAGTCAGTCAAGTACGTAGCGATTTGAGACACAGCCGCGTGTTCATGGTTCTGTATGGTGTAAAGTTGAAAGAGAACTTTTTCCGTTGTTGTTCATGATAACAAGGCTCTGAAACTCGCACGTCTCCGAAACCACAAAAAAAAAAGGGCGCACCCCTTGTGGTGTTTTTTTTTTAAATTTTTTTATTTCCATTATTTACAAGTGCTGGAAAAGATGACTGACAACCAGTGCAAAATCTGTACATATATAATCCATCATGGGTCTTATATACAAGCTTGCTGGAACACACAGGTACATATGCAGGCATTCATGCACAGAATAGCGTACAACACCAAAGACCAGGGGGAAAACAGTATATATAATATAGATCATCCTGAAATACTGACACGGCGTGAGTTTTTATTCAGAATACAGCACTAGGAGGGTAAACTCCTCATGATCAGATTAGAACGAGAACGGTGGTGGGAGGGAGAGACGTGCAGGGTTTTCTCACTTGATCGTGCACGAGAAACACAGAACCACGATCCTGTACGATAAGTAAAGTGCATAAAAAACTTAAAAACAAACCCCAAAAAAAGAGTAAATATTTATTCTCCGCTAAACAGAGACAGAAACGGGAGGTGAGTGTTAAAGAGGGGGTGTGTGTGTGTGTGGGGTCAACTATCTCTCCAGCTCTGCTCCACGATGGCCGACACCCGCTTCTCGTACTCGCGCTTGTTCTCCTGGTACAGCTGAGCCGCCTGGCTGTTGGCCGGACTGTTGGGGTTCGGTTCGTCTAGAAGAGACTGTAGGAGGAGTAACGCTCTGATTATCTGCGCTGGCCTCAGACTGGTGTGTGTGTGTGTGTGTGTGTGTGTGTTCGCTCCCGTGTTGGAGACGTCACGTATGAAGTAAGTAAATACACACCTGAATGGAGGTCAGGATGGAGGACACGTCGTACGTTGGACTCCAACGATTCTGAAGGATGTCCAGGCAAATACTTCCGTCTGCATACACTGATTACACACACACAGATTTATACTGATGTCCTATTAAACAACACATTACAGAATAAACCATTCAAATCATTCAGGTGTTACATAGTTTTTACCGTATTAAGTAAATAAATAACTAAAATAAAACCACAAACAAAAAAAGAGACAGAAAGGGAAGACAGACGGAGAGCAACACAGAGACAGGTAACGAGAAAGACACAGAGAGAGACACACACAGGAGACAGAGAGAGAGAGACACAGGAGACAGAAAGGGAGGGAGAGACACAGGAGGCAGAGAGACACAGATAGAAAGAGACAGAGACACAGGAGACAGAGAGACACAGGAGACAGAGAGAGACACAGAGAGAGACAGGAGACAGAGACACACAGGAGACAGACACAGAGAGACACACAGACAGAGAGAGACACAGGAGACAGAGAAAGAGATACAGGAGACAGAGAGACACAGATAGAGAGAGAGACACAGAGCGAGAGACACACAGGAGACAGAGAGACACACAGGAGACAGAGAGAGACACAGACAGAGAGAGACACAGACAGAGAGAGACACAGACAGAGAGAGAGATACAGGAGACAGAGAGAGACACAGGAGATAGAGAGAGACACAGATAGAGAGACAGAGGAGACAGAGAGAGACACAGGAGACAGAGAGAGACACAGGAGACAGAGAGAGACAGACAGAGAGAGATACACAGACAGAGAGAGGGAGACAGAGAGAGACACAGGAGACAGACTGACACAGGAGACAGAGAGGGAGACAGATAGAGAGAGACACAGGAGACAGAGAGACACAGATAGAGAGACACAGGAGACAGAGAGGGAGACAGAGAGGGAGACACAGGAGACAGAGGGAGACACAGGAGACAGAGAGGGAGACACAGGAGACAGAGAGGGAGACACAGGAGACAGAGAGGGAGACACAGATAGAGAGACACAGGAGACAGAGAGGGAGGGAGAGACACAGGAGGCAGAGAGACCCAGATAGAAAGAGACAGACACAGGAGACAGAGAGAGACACAGGAGACAGAGAGAGACACAGATAGACACAGGAGACAGAGACAGGAGACAGAGAGAGACAGGAGACAGAGACACACAGGAGACAGACACAGATAGAGAGACACACAGACAGAGAGAGACACAGGAGACAGAGAAAGATACAGGAAACAGAGAGAGACACAGAGAGCGAGAGACACACAGGAGACAGAGAGAGACACACAGGAGACAGAGAGAGACACACAGACAGAGAGAGACACACAGACAGAGAGAGAGATACAGGAGACAGAGAGAGACACAGGAGATAGAGAGAGACACAGGAGACAGAGAGAGACACAGATAGAGAGACAGAGGAGACAGAGAGAGACACAGGAGACAGAGAGAGACAGACAGAGAGAGATACACAGACAGAGAGAGGGAGACAGAGAGAGAGACAGAGATAGAGAGAGACACAGGAGACAGAGGGAGACAGATAGAGAGAGACACAGGAAACAGAGAGAGACACAGATAGAGAGACACAGGAGACAGAGAGGGAGACACAGGAGACAGAGAGGGAGACACAGGAGACAGAGAGGGAGACACAGATAGAGAGACACAGGAGACAGAGGGAGACACAGGAGACAGAGAGGGAGACACAGGAGACAGAAAGAGAGACACAGATAGAGAGACACAGGAGACAGAGAGGGAGACACAGATAGAAAGAGACACAGGAGACAGAGAGAGAGACGGGACAGAGAGACACAGATAGAGAGACACAGGAGACAGAGAGAGACACAGGGGACAGAGAGACACAGGAGACAGAGAGAGACACAGGGGACAGAGAGAGACACAGATAGAGAGACACTGGAGACAGAGAGAGAGACACTGGAAACAGAGAGAGAGACAGAGAGAGAGAGAGACAGAGAGAGAGAGACAGAGAGAGAAAGACACAGAGAGAGAGACACAGAGAGAGAGAGAGAGAGAGACACACGAGACAGGGAGAGAGACACACAGAGAGAGAGACACACAGGAGACAGAGAGACACACAGATAGAGAGAGAGACACAGAGAGAGAGACACACACAAATAGACTTAGATATATAGAGAGACACACAAAGAAGATACATGAAGTAAAACAGTGTGAGTTTGCTCTGTAGTACTTCACACAGTCAGTGTTTAAACGCTACACAGATGTTCCAGATGTTGTTGCTGATTATTTCCACACCAACTTCAAGTGTCTGTTTATTAAAGTGTAAATATTACACAGTCTCTCTAACCGTACACGGTCTCAAAATGGACGTCTGGTGATGATGGAGTTCACTATCCACCATGGTGAAGAGCAAGAGAGAGTGAGTGTGTGAGAGTGTGAGTGTGTGTGTGTGTGTGTGTGTGTACATAAAACCCCCTCAGGACGGAGGTTTACCTCACCGTTTGGGTGGAACATCTTGGAGACGAATCTCACCGTCGGAGGTTTGTTGGGATATTCTTCTGTAAACTCCACCGTCAGCTTGAACGTACCTACACACACACACACACACACACACACACACACACACACACACACACACCATATTCACTTTTCTTATGATAAATTCAGTTTATAAACTCTATTGTAAATCCTACACATCTGGACGTACAACACTCACCGTCCTCAAAAGGCGTTCCCTCGGGGCTGTGGGTCAAAAAAACAAAACCAGATGAAGAGAAGTGAATTATTACATCTGTTCATTTTGTAGAGTTTTGTAGGTCGTGTGTTTGTTTTAGATAATAAAACCTTAACGAGAAATGACAAACACACCACAAACCCTTCCCGGGTATTTATTACAACAACAACAAGAAAAGTTATGTTAATATTTTTATCCCCTAAACGTTTTGTTAAATATTTTTAACATCATGAATCCGCCGTAGCTAAGTACCGATCACACCTGACCTGTCTCAACAAACTAATCCCAACAAAAACGAGCCAGGGGTGCTAATCAGAGCGCTTATGAACCTGTGAGCTTCGTATTTTGTACGTTTCGGTTTCTAACATTCCCCAAATACCGATTAAAATCCATTTCTGTCCGTTACAGTCGACCCGATCCACGTTTCCTCACATCTGCTCTCTCTCAGCTGATAACGACACGATAAACACCCGTAAACAAACGCCTCATCTGACACAGGATTTATCACTGCCTTATTATTATTATTATGATGATGATGATTAGATTATTGAATATTGTTATTAGTGTGGAAGTGAGTTAAAATGGCTTCCACTTCTGTTTTTCAGTCTTTCCCCGGATTGCTCATCTCGCGCTCCTAGCTCTCTGTGCGCTTTGCCTTTTATGGAGTTCTGTGGGCGTCACTATATGCAAATGAGCCGCATCAGGAACATGCTTTGCACTTTTTGTACAACTATTGGCTTACGCGCAAACATTTACACACGTTTTCAGAAAAGGTTTTCGTAGAAAGACGAACGGTTTGATTCTGACGCGATTTGTTCGACCACGGAGGAAGAGGAGGAATTGCTAGAGACAGGAGATGCTGTTTTATCTCTCAGACCAAATACATGGCTATGTGTGTGTGTGTGAGAGAGAGAGAGAGAGAGAACCATGTAATCATCATAATCATGATTTATAACCAGAACTTCGTCTGGTATCTCGTACCCAAATATGACGGCGTTCCACACCATGATGTTGTTCTCAGATGGAGCTCCACTCACACCAGCTGGAGGATCCTCCTGGAGCCTGAACACACACACACACACACACACACACACACACACACACACACTTTATCACATAATTCAATCAAAATAACACCAACATAACACTAAATATCAAAGAACATGTTCGTTAAGTTCACCAAGAGTCGAAATCTAGCCTCAGAGGTTGATTCAGTGTTTATATTAAACCGAATTGAACACTAACTCTGTGTTCACACGAAGTTTTAATGCTAACTAGGGTGAAGTTTAAACTAACCAGCTAGCTAGCTCACGGTTCCGTTATCATCACACTATATATAACAGATCTGTCCACTCACCCTGAGAACATTATATAAATATAACATAGAGCACAATATAATTCACTCTTCTGAATGTTTACGATGTTTGCCAAATAGCTAGCTTTCGCAAATACCTCCAGCCCAACTCTATTCCGGCGAGCCCCGCCTCCTGCCTCGGGATTAGCTACAACGTCATATACGAGCTCCCGATTGGCGCGGCGCATTTGTGACTAACCAATCACCACAGAGAAAGGCGGGATTTGTCTCAATACAGGTGGTCGAGTATTAAAATAACGCTGTATTAGCCGGAGACCTCCGAGCCGGCTTTTCTTCTTTAAAACACCGAAATCTCACCGTTTGAAATCCCTCATGAGTCGCCGTCTAGCAGGAGTAGACATGATTTTGGTGATTCAGATGAAATATTTAAGTGTTTATAAAATAGTGAAGCGTTAACTAAATAAAAACTAAAGCTACCGCTAAGAGCGACCACATACACACGCGCGCGCGCACACACACACCAGAAACTAGCGAGTCTCTTTCTGACGACAGAGCTTGGAATGAACCATTGCGTTCACCAAGAGGGGTGTGCATAAAGTGGTCGCGACGCCGAAAGTGAAAAAAAAAAGACAAAAAAACTTGCTACTTAAAGCAGGAGTTAGTGCCATGCTAGTGAAATGGTAAAACTTTAGCTGGTTAAATGTTTAAATATGTGGATTAAAAACACAAATCAGTGAAAATAAGTTTGCTGTCAGTATAGCCTTCGTGAGAGTCCCCTACCCCTACTCTTCGTCTTGGTACAGTCTGGATGGGAGCCGCAGGAGTGACGTGTGTTGGTTGGTTTTTTTTCCCCCCTTTTTTTTTGGTAATGCGGAAGTGATGTGACAGAAACGTTAATGAACTCAGTTTCGTTTCCGAGTAGTGCTGAATTAATGTAACTGAGAGAGAGAGAGAGAGGCTACGTTCATATCCACTCTTCATCATATAAGAAACACAAATCACCTCTAATCCTAATACTATCTACTTATCTAATATTTCATATATATATATATATATATATATATATATATATATATATATATATATATTATTGTTGAACCTTTTGATCTTTTGTTTAAAAAAAATGTTAAAAAAAAACACAGGTTTATCAAAAAAAAAATGCCTGACCGTAGGTATGATGATCTTTTTGTGGAATTCGGTGTTTGGTTTACGCCAGATGTAACGGGAGCGCTGTCTTCTAAACAGTTCCACTTTCGACTCATCAGTCCACAGAACATTCTCCCGAAAGGTTTGACGATCATCAAGGTGTGTTTTGGCAAAATTCAGACGAGCCGTAATGTTCTTCTGGGTTAGCAGTGGTTTTACCCACACCAGTCTTCCATGGACGCCATTTTCCCCCTGTGTCTTTCTGATAGTGGAGTCATGAACAGTGACCTTTATTGATGTAAGAGAGGCCTGTAGGACCGTTGATGTTGTCTTTGGCTCTTTTGTGACTTCCTGGATGAGTCATCGCTGTGCTCTTGGAGGAATTTTGGAAGGTCGGACACTTCTGGGAAGGTTCACTAATTCACTAATGAGTTTTTTTCCATTTGGAGATAACGGTTCTCACTCTGGTTCTCTGGAGTCCCAGAGCCTTTGAAATAGCTTTGTAACCCTTCCCAGACTGATGTATTTCAATCAGCTTGTTGAATTTCTTTCAACTTTGGTATAGTGTGTTACTGAGTAAGACCTTTTAACCAACTTCATGCTGATGAGAAAGTTCTATTTAAGTGTAGATGTGATTGAACAGGGTTTGCAGTAATCAGACCTGGTTGTGTCTCGTCCAGCTGAACCCCGTTATCGATGCACTTTCATAGAGTTGGGGAATTAGTAACTACGGGGGCAAATACATTTTCACACAGGCCCAGTTGGTATTGGATAACTTTTTTGCTTTAATAAATAACATCGTGGAGTGGATGTTCACTCAGAATACGTGAAGTGTGACTCAAAATCAAAATCAAAGGAGCAACTTTCGGTCGAGGAGCACGAGTTTTATTTGACATGAACATAAAGAGACAATTTCAAAGCAAAGTAAGAGGACTGTTATAAAGGCAGTAAAACGTAATACAAGGCAAAAACAAACCAAAGTCTTGATAAAAATCTCTTATTATGTTGCGATTAATACTGATGTGCTGTTGGAGAGAGACACTCGGTGTGATTCATACATACAGAGTAGACTGCGTGGACATGTGTAGCGCACGCCATAATATCCTGAGGAAGGATGCATCGAGTATTAGTACGAGTAAAGGGTGTTTTTGGCACAGGAATCCACACTGATACTGAAACGAGTAAAGAACTTACTATTAATCGATCAGGAACATCACAATTCTTTATTTATTTAGCTCGGTTTGTGTTATTTGTTGGACACGACCTCGATGTCGGCTATCGCGTTTATGTAAAAACGAATATCACCGACATTTTAGCCGTTCCCGCTCTCGTCCGCTCGAGTGCGGTGCAATTAAAATCCGAACTTCGGATATTCGTCGGATTGAAGATTCGAATTTCCCCACGTTTTTGTTGATTATACGAAATGTGTGAATATTTGGTTTAAATTTTGCAGCTAAAATGCCGGTGAGTAACATTCGATGTCTTTTTCGTCAGAGTAGAATTGATTAAAATGAATCAATACGACACGACGGAATACTGACTAAAATTTAAAGGACGTTTTCATCAGAATTCCAATGTCTGAATATTCCTAATGAATTGAAAGTTCATTACTCTTTGAAAGGGTCTACTTGCATTATTATACTGTTATATTATGGCAATAATATCGTTTAATGGTAATTATTTCTGGGACAATATATCGTCCAACAAAAAGTAGTTACTGTACAGGACTAGTTGCTAAAGAAGGGAAGCGTGTCTCAGTGCTCGCAGATATGAAGCGCTCTCTCATTTTTTGAAATGACTACGCTCACGGATACTGCTCTACTCTCTCTCAGGTCATGCTGTTAATCATTAATCGTTTAAAAACACGTTAAGATGTTGGTCATTTCCTGTTGTCTGTTCGTTAACGTGATACATCACATGGTATCGGACGATGGTATCTACTAAAAGTATATGGCATCTCTCGCACTCTCTCTAAGACCCGTGGAAGAGGTGCATGGTGTGGAAGAAGGTGTGGTCGTACCGCTCCTCAGCACCAACCGACTTCTCGTCCTCAGCGTTCTCCGCCGCGTCCATGTTCTCGCTCACACCAGTGCTTCCTGGTGCTGGAAAGAAGAAACCAAGCTTTTAAGCCTTTGAACCTTTTAAGGTTCGTTTTTTTTTTTGTTTTTGCACAACAATTTCCGGAGAATTTCTCCATCAGCAATCGGAGCTTTATTCATTCATTCATTCATTTATTTATTTATTCATTTTTGTTGAGATTTTCGGCTCCAGAGTGAACGCAGCCCGAGCCCCAGAGTCTTTGAGTTTAAAGTAAAACCCGATGTTTGAAGGATTTAAGGAATCGGAATCATTCCGAGCGTAAACAGGATGTTAGTTCTCAGAGTTGAACAGGATTTAATAAAGTAAATCTGCTCCAGAAGTGCAGAAGATTTAACTAATAAAACACACACACACACGCACACACACACACATAAACGCAGAACACACATCACCACATCAGGCTGAGACATTTAATGATAAAAGAAACAGAGTGCATCGATATTAAACACATACACACACAGAACGAGTGCTTCCTCTTCCTCAGAACTACCTGCCGTGCACTGGAGACGCGTGTTAGCATTTTATCTACCATTTTAACTTCATGCTCACGTACATTTTGTCTGTTATTGCAAATGAACTTGTGTAACAACCTGCTTTCAGCCTTGTATATACATACATATATGAATTAAATGACCACCAAAGCTATAAAAAAGTACATTACCAACTTACAGTCATACACAGACTTGTAAAAAGAAAAGAAAATACAGATAATAAGAGAACTCAAGATCAAGAGATCTGATTAAACATCACGGTAAATGAATAAAAGCTGCATTAGTTAACGATAAGTATAGATATCATGTGGGATAAGATCATTTGAAAGGTAAACTAAATGAATTCCCCCACACGTCGCTGAGACTCGAGGGCATGGGGGAAAAGCACAAACAAGCAAACAAACAAAAAACGACCCGATTCAAGGAAATTATTGTGCAGAAACTAAATACAAGCTGGGAATGGTAATCCAGTCTATGTTCAGGTGTTACATTAGTTTTTACTACTGAGAATCATTTATTAATCTCTTCACACTCACGTGCATATCAGCCATAAATGGCCACGCCATTTAGGTTTAGCCACGCCCACAAACGGAGACAAGACCAAATGGCAACTGAAGGGTGAAAGAGTGCTACTCAATTTATAGGGCGCCATTACTTTTGTCCTGGGGTTATTCATTAGTGTCCTAAAGCTTCTTGTGCGCCTTTGGGCGCCATTACTTTTGTCCTAACTGAACCGCTTGTCTTAGTCGTGTTAATTTACGGGGTGTTTTGGAATCGCTTTCTTTCAAAACGTCGTTAAATCGGTGAGTAACTGACAGGAATAACCTGCGTAATTTGCGTATATACGACGTGTGATCTCTAGGCGTAAATATTTACGCACATTCTCGCTACATTCGTACGTTTTTTTCCAACCTCGGATTTTCTTGGACGTCACGTTTCTTGTATATTGAATGATTTCTGAATAAATCCGTTCGTATCTAGCGTGATCAACGAGGCCCACGTTCAAATGAAAATGAAAACAAACCATTTTTCCCTCTTATAAGATACATCTAACACACACACACGCGCACACACACACGCACACACACACACACGCACACACACACACACACGCACCCCTATAAACGCCCCCACAAGCACAGCTAAGGCCACTACAGGTAGGCGTAGGAGTTAGTGCAGCGGCAGGGTATCTGCATTGCAGCCACGGTGAAGATCTCCATCTCTTTAGGAGCCGAGGTGGAGGAGTCCTCCATCCGCAGCCCCTCATCCTGCTCCACCAAGCCGATGGGGGCAAATGACCCGGTTATGGATCCGTTCCCACCTGTAGTGCTGCTCAGCGCCGGTCCGAGCTCCGCGCGCGCCGTGTCCATCAGGTTCTCTCCGCCAGAGCCGTTCATCCCGTTCATCAGCCTCATCTGAAGATCCAGATCTAAGGTCCAACACACAGTATGTAGATGACAAGGGTAAATAACGGGTGAATTAGAGGGGGGAATAACAGGGGTAAATAAGGGTGAATAACAGGAGTAAATAAGGGTAAAAAAAACGGCTAAATAAGGGTAAATAACAGGGGTAAATAACAGGGGTAAATAAGGGTGAATAACAGAGGTAAATAAGGGTGAATAACAGGGGTAAATAAGGGTGAATAACAGGGGTAAATAAGGGTGAATAACAGGAGTAAATAAGGGTAAAAAAACGGCTAAATAAGGGTAAATAACAGGGGTAAATAACAGGGGTAAATAAGGGTGAATAACAGAGGTAAATAACAGGGGTAAATAAGGGTGAATAACAGGGGTAAATAAGGGTGAATAACAGGGGTAAATAAGGGTGAATAACAGGAGTAAATAAGGGTAAAAAAACGGCTAAATAAGGGTAAATAACAGGGGTAAATAACAGGGGTAAATAAGGGTGAATAACAGGGGTAAATAACAGGGGTAAATAAGGGTAAATAACAGGGGTAAATAACAGGGGTAAATAAGGGTGAATAACAGAGGTAAATAACAGGGGTAAATAAGGGTGAATAACAGGGGTAAATAAGGGTAAAAAAACGGCTAAATAAGGGTAAATAACAGGGGTAAATAACAGGGGTAAATAAGGGTGAATAACAGAGGTAAATAACAGGGGTAAATAAGGGTGAATAACAGGGGTAAATAAGGGTGAATAACGGGTAAATAAGGGTGAATAACAGGAGTAAATAAGGGTAAAAAAACGGCTAAATAAGGGTGAATAACAGGGGTAAATAACAGGGGTAAATAAGGGTAAATAACAGGGGTAAATAAGGGTGAATAACGGGTAAATAAGGGTGAATAACAGGAGTAAATAAGGGTAAAAAAACGGCTAAATAAGGGTGAATAACAGGGGTAAATAACAGGGGTAAATAAGGGTGAATAACAGGGGTAAATAAGGGTGAATAACAGAGGTAAATAACAGGGGTATATAAGGGTAAATAACAGGGGTAAATAACAGGGGTAAATAAGGGTGAATAACAGGGGTAAATAACAGGGGTAAATAAGGGTGAATACCAGAGGTAAATCACAGGGGTAGTATATGTGGTGGTCTTGAGAAGAGCTTTTACCTCACATGCTCTGTACAGACCATTTTTAAAATGTTTACATGACCGAATAAAATGATTTATCGAACAGAACGGAAGTGACTGAATGAATCAGTGATTATTCAAAGATTATTTGAGCTCATTTCCTGTTAAATCTTCACAATTTGTCCATTAAGTCCATTAGTAAATCAGACTGGAATTAGATGGAAGTGTACAAACGTTTAAATTCATAAAAAAAAGTCCAAACATTTTTGACCACGTGAAAGGTTTTCCCCGACCCCCACACATATAAATGGCACGGTCTTCCTCAGACCTACCGCTGGTTCTGGCCTTTTTAAACTGACTGGACTCGATGCAGCCGAACGACCGCTTTCTGCTGGGTATGCCGTTACTGAAGCCGCGCGTCCGCTCCACAGAGTTATTGGTGGAGAAGCCGTTAAAACGGCTGAGCTGCTGCTGATTCTGGGCGTTGGACAGCAGTTGAGCGCACTCTGAGAAGCCCTGGGCGTGGGCTAGGTCGGCTCCGGTCAGTCCACTAGCATTCCTCAAGCTGTGCAACGATAAAATTCATGTGTTAGTGCTCCTGATCTACTGTACAGGCATCTCAATCACTCACTCTCTCATACACACACAAATACATACAGATCCTTTCTGCCTCTCATAACAAATTGGTTTTGACACGTACTGGAAATATAGAGAGTTTTAACTGCAACAGAAGATGTTCAGAACAAGCCTGAGACCATGTATAAGTCAGAATTAAGGGAGGGGTGAAGCAGAGGATCAAGTTATTAAAAGTTTAAAGACTTGGAATACAACCATGAGGCAAGACCGAGTGTTGTAATAATAACATTAACACCTTTTGTGCCTTTAATACGGTTCTTTTACCTAGAAGGGTGTGTGTAGTGTACCTTTAAAGATTTTTGTGCACTATATGGACATTCCCAGGTACACAAGGTAAGGACAAGGAGAGTAGCCTTTATTGCTTCCTCAGAATACTGCGCTAAACATGAATCCAGTGAAAATCATCAATTTTACTTGTTATCCATTCTGGATGTATGAACTTCAGAACGATGACAGCATCTTCAAAACGGCCTCCGAGAAGAGAAACAAAGCCGAATAAAGGACAAGGTGGATTGCCGTGATGGGTTTCTGAGCCAAGATGCAGTCAGAAAGGCTGTATATGAAGCTGAGTTTCTTCTGAACGGAGCTCTTATGTTAAAGTCTAACTGTGAAAACAAGCAACGAATCACCCTACGTTCACACTAGCGAGAAAGTTTCGTGGGTGTGTAGCGTCCGTCCAGCGTTTTTTTTCTCTCTCGCTCCGATGAGAAACGATAGACGCCAAAATGTATAGCCTACAATATACGATTTACTCCAGTGTAGGATTAAAATAATGTACTGTGATATATTAAAGTGAAAAGGTGTGAAAATTGTTAGATATACCGTGTGCTTGCATGCTTTATCGGTTCACGTGCATAGAAAATGGACGCCTGTCGCTTTTGCCGCCTGCTAGTGTGGACGTACAGGCTTCAAAATGGAATCAAGGAGTAAAGAAACAGGAAGCAATATCCTGGACGAAGTTTTCTCCTCGGAGGCATCTCAACAAATGCCTTAAAAAATCCATGGATAGATATAATGAAGTAAAAATGATCTTTTCATGTCGAAGATGAAGGATAATACACTCATCAAGAGGTTCTGAAGAATAAGGAGAGAAACTTTAAGGAGAACTTCAGAAAAATAACACGTAACAAATGTGAGAGAAGAAGGATAAAATCAGTCTGTGTATTGGAAACAAGATGTACAGGTAAAATGGTTACTTATTAAAGGATTTTTTCCCCCTATGGCAAGAACGAGACACGTCTGGAACAAAGGACATGAGAATATACATGGCTCAGGCTTGAAAATTAAATAAAACTCTCATTTTCTGTCGCAGTCATGGAACAAACTAAAACACATGGATGAACAAACTGTACAGTTTCTGCACTTACCCCAACATTCAGTGACTCCTGGTTAACCCCCCCCCCCGTCACCCCCCAACCCCACCCGCCTTCCACAATCCAAAATGGAGCCATAAAACTCAAGCTGTCATGGTTACGTATCACAGACCTTTCTACAAATTTAGCTTATTTAACAATTTAAATTAAAAAAATAAAATTATATATAGCTGAATTAAATATTCCATTTAACCCACTTATTTATTTATTTATTTATTTATTTATTTATGACAGAAGTCCTATTTTTATATTTTCTTTACATGTTTTTCGAACCTTACTGAATCATTATGTTATCTTTCGATTATTTATATTGAATCAGTACTGTCCATAATCTCCATCGTAAACAACTGTTTCGCAAAGCATCCTGAATGACGGTGTACACAAAATTGTGCTACATAAATACACCAAATAAGGTGCATAGAATTTGAAACATGGGGATTTTATTTATTTTTTTTTTACAAAAAATAGAAAGAAAAAATGATTAAAAAATAGAAACACTCAGGGCTCATTATGAATTGATTTTAGTAATAAATAAAAACTAAATAAAAAAGAATGAACTGGAGCTCATTATTAATCAATATACAGTGCCTCCAGAAAGTATTCACCCCCTCCTTCCCTCAGTAATTATTTTTCTTATTGCTGAACTACATCAAATGTAAAGATATCAGTCAGATTTTTTTTGCTCATTTTGAAGTGACTCTGCAGAAATTAAACAAAAATTAAATAAAGTATTTAGATGTTCTCAGAATTATTTGAAGTATTCACCCCCAGTGTGAACTGTCCTTTTGTGGATGTGTCTCTATGAGCTTTGCATTTTCTTCCAAGCCGTTCCTTTGTAGTTTATGTCCTGTGCTTTGGCTCATTGTCCTGTTAGAACGTTTATTTTCAACCTAAATGTAGATATCTGGCTTTGCTTATATTTGGCTCCATCGATGTTGTATGTGATGGCAGCAAGATTTCCAGTTCCTCCACATCATGATGCTACCACCACCATGCTTCATCACAGGGTTGGTGTTACCTGGGTGTTGGGCTGTATTTGGTTTGCACCAGACATGCTTTGGCTTCAGACCAAATGGCTCCACCACAACGTCTTTTTCCAAGAGCTGTCCCTTGTCAGAAGTGGCTTCCTTCTGGCCGCTTCCTATATCTGTGAAGAACTGATGATGATGTTGAGGTCTTTACAGTTTCTCCGATTTCAGCCAGTGAGTTCTGTAATCCCTTCAGTGTTGTAGCTGGACTCTTGGACACTTCTCTGATAATTGTCCTTGCCTGAGCAATCCATTTGGACTGATCTTGGTAGTGTCTGTGTTGTGCCATATTTTTTCCTGCTTTCTGGAGGAACTGTATAAATGTACAGTAGTGCTGAAAGTTTGTGAACCCTTTAGAATTTTCTATATATCTGCATAAATGTGACCTAAAACACCATCAGATTTTCACACAAGTCCAAAAAGTAGATAAAGAGAACCCAATTAAACACATGAGACAAAAATATTATACTTGGTCATTTATTTATGGAAGAAAATGATCCAGTATTTAACATATCTTTGAGTGGCAAAAGTATGTGAAGATCTCGGATTAGCAGCTGATTTGAAGGTGAAATCAGAATCAGGTGTTTTCAGTCAATGGGATGATAATCAGGTGAGAGTTAGCGCTATGTTTTATTTAAAGAACAGGGATGTATCAGAGTCTGATCTTCACAACATATGTTTGTGGAAGTGTATCGTAGTACAAACAAAGGAGATTTGCGAGGATCCCAGAAAAAGAGTTGTTGAAGCTCATCAGGCTGGAAAAGGTCACAAAACCATCTCTAAAGAGTTTGGAGTCCACCAATCCACAGTCAGGCAGATTGTGTATAAATGGAGGAAAGTCAAGAGTATTGATAGCCTCCCCAGGAATGGAGACCAACAAAGATCACTCCAAGAGCGAGACGTGTAATAGTCCACGAGGTCACAGAGGAACCCAGGGGAACTTCTAAGCATCTACAGGCCTCTCTCACATGTTCATGAGTCCACCATCAGGAGAACACTGAACAACAATGGAGTGCATGGCAGGGCTGCAAGAAGAAAGCCATGGCTCTCCAAAAAAGAACATTTACTGCCCATGTGTTATTTGCTAAGATCACGTGGACGAGCCAGACGGCTGTTGGAAAAATATTTTGTGGACGGATGAAACCAAAATAGAACTTTTGGAGAAAGGAAATGTTTGGAGAAAGGAAAACATTGCATTCCAGCATAAGAACCTTCTCCCATCTGTGAAACATGGTGGTGGTGGTGGTAGTGTCATGGTTTGGGGCTAGGGTTAGGGGCTAGGGTTTTGCTGCATCTGGACCAGGACGGCTTGCTATCATTGAGTGAACAATGAATTCTGAATTATACCAGCGAACTCTAAAGGAAAATGTCAGGACACCTGTCTCTGAACTGAATCTGAAGAGAAAATGGAGCAAGACAACAACCCTAAACACACGAGTCGTTCTACTAAAGAACGGTTAAAGAAGAATAAAGTTCACGTTTTGGAACGGCCGAGTCAAAGTCCTGACCTCAATCCAATAGAAATGTTGTGGAAGAGCCTGAAGCGAGCAGTTCATGTGAGGAAACCCACCAACATCCCAGAGTTGAAGCTGTTCTGTACTGAGGAACGGGATAAAATTCCTCCAAGCCGATGTGCAGGACTGATCAACAGTTACCCCAAACGTTTATCTGCACAAGGGGCTCACACCACATACTGAAAGCAAAGGTGCACATACTTTTGCCTCTCACAGATACGTAATATTGGATCATTTTCCTCAATAAGTAAATGACCAAGTATAATATTTTTTCTCATTTGTTTAATTGGGTGCTGTTTATCTAGTTTAAGGACTTGTGTGAAAATCTCATGTTGTTTTAGGTCATATTTATGCAAAAATATAGAACATTCACAAGCTACGAAGCCCCACGGTATACATGTTTAAATCCCACTCTGACTAAAGAATTAAATGTGTGTCCAGATTGTTTTTCTCTCAAAAGTGTTTTATTGGATGTGACATATCTAACATTTCCGCTGTATAACAGTTCCACTTGTTGTTCGAGGGTTGCGTTATTGTGTTTTTGTGAGAGAGGACAAAAGATTCATTGTTGTAACACCTACATGTCAAGACTTTGGCATTTTATCAGGGAGTAGGTGAAAGTGGACAGTCCCTGTATCCGAAACCGAGAAACCTAGCGTTTAAAGAAATAATACATAATAAAATGACTAATTATTTAAGATTACTTACAAAAAAAGCTTCATGAGGCTTTTTTCTAGTCTGTGAAGCGCAACCACTCAACAGCAATTCATTAATTGATATTCATCAAAGCCAAATTTGGAAAAAAAGTTTGCTCATTCATGAATTTCTTTATCTAAATATAATTCTCTTTCAACTTTCTTTAGAAAATATGACTTTCTAAAACCACATCACACACATTCATCAACACACACACAAACGCATCATTAAATCAAATATCTAACAAAACATTTTGAATGGAAATTAAAATGTCAAACATTGTTCACTTGATTAGACTTTCCCCACTCGATTCCTAACACATCTGATGAGATAAAAATAATAAAACAAACAAAAACAAACAAACAAAAAAAAAACCCTGAATGCGTCCACACAGTTCTGCGATCAAACAGGACAATCGCATCAGCAATCAGTTACTCTGAAAGGTGTAGAAGTTAGCAAGGTGGGTTTCATTTTAAAAGCAGGTTCGTAGATGGAAGTAATCTGAGGAAATTTTTTTTCTAAATGTGCATAAAGAAAAAAAATTAGGCTAGATATACGTTTCTTTGTTAAAAATCAACATGTGCTGTGCAAGATGGGTCCAACTGTTACTTTTAACTTTTTAAAATGTAAACTCAGGCATCTGAAAAAATTCACGAGTTTAAATTTACTTTTAGCCTGTTTTTCAACGAAGAAAATGTCAAAATAATACACTAAATATTCGTTATATACTCATTTTGAATCTATACATTTCTAAAACTACGGGCTATATTTAGGTTAATCACAAATCTCATCCGTTAAACTCCCTCGATACAGGAAGTAGAAAATTCAAGCTAGTATAAATTTTTTTGTTTTAATTTAAATGTATTATTTTTTGGTCTTTTTTTAAATTTAAAGTTTATGCAAATCAGTGGTAATTGACTTAAATCACAAATAGAATTCATTCAGACTTTCAGAATTGTGCACATTTTATTTTATAGCAAGTATTCTTTAACAATAAAAAGTACATTTTTGGTGTAGAAATATTGGTTTCAAACTAAGTAAACAGTCTCAATTATAAAACATACTTTTGTTTTGTTACTGAGCTGTTGAACACAATCTCAGCAATTTATTATTTTTCCAAAATAAATAAAATCTGAATGTTCAAACAGCATTTAAAGATGATTTACTTTAGCAATTATACTGGTTATCCATATTAATAACGTCCATTTCATATAATTTCATAAGGATATACAGCAGAAACATTTTAACAACTAAGAACTACATAAATATAATTATACACAAATATAAGACCCCGTCTTGCACGCGCAAATGTGTAGTTTTGAAGTTATTACATCAAATAGTCATAATATTGGTGCCTTTGCACACATCCTGCTTGAATTGATCAAATATTTCCTCAGATTTCTTTCATCCTTCACTAGAAATTATTTTAGCTTTTAGTTGGTCATCTTTAGGTAGATAAAGTAACTGTCCTACTGATTTCTTAAAAATATTTCATTCGACCTGAGATACTGAATAAAATGTTTGAAAACAGTTGTATAAAGCATGCTTTTATTTTTGTACATGGCTTGAATCCTGCTTTTGCAATATTAATGACAGATATTTTTTTTTAAAAAAAAACATTAAATAAAAAACCTTTTTATTATAGGATTGTAATTTAAACGCTATTTCCAGCATAATTTGTGTAAATAATCAAAATGTACTAAATAACATTACATCACACTTGCTAACATTAAATAACCACATCTTAAGCCACATGCTTATGAATTTAAGTAATAATTCAATAAAAGTCGAGCTTTATGTCAAGCAGTTTGTCACTTTGGGCTATTTAGTCTATGGAATTATGTACTTCATTTGATTAAGAGATACAATTTATTTTTTACAGCAATAAAACCATAAGATTTTGAAATTTGTGGCTAGGATATTTATTTACTTTTTTTTTGTTTTGTTTTGTTTTTTTTTTTACAAATTTGTCAAAACTATCAAGTGTTCTGTACATTATCTAACTTAATACATGCCATAATGGTAGTTATGTATTATAATGTACGTACAACCAGTTGATTTTCCTTACAGAGGTCAAATAATACAAAACAGAAAGAGAACAATTCATACCTTGCACTGAAATCTAACAGGCCCAGTAACCTGCACTCATCATTACATCATATTTACATAAAATCTATTGTAGGAAAGTTTGAAGCTCTGATTTTTCTTTATGTAAAAGGTTTGTCTCAAGAGTTACTGAATTAGGCTTGATATGCTGCTGTATTATATGGAGAACTATTTTTATAGTAGATGTATATAAAACGTATACTAATTAATCGGTTTAGCTCCTACACCAACTCAGGAGCATTTTTTTTTTTTATTCCCAGGGACAACAGATGAAAACTAGCGATCATAAACAATAATGTTGATGAAATAAATGTCTGTTAAATAAATACATAAAGTAAATGACATGACAGCAAAGACGTGTGTATATAAAAATATAGAGAGAGTCATATATTTAAATGTATTATTTATGCAAGATATTTTAGAACATTCAGGTTCAGTGGAATGTAGTAATAATCTTTACACTAATTTCTGGGAGATTTCCTTTTTGAAAATGTAGCTAGAAAGCCATAATATTGTTTTTTGTTTGCTTTTACCGCAAATTGAACATTTTCAAACTCTATAAAAACAACAAAAGTAGTTCATACTCCAGTATTATGAGACCCACCAGGCTGCAATGTTTATGAAAATGAAATCTGATTTAGTAATTACAATGAATTCAATTTATAGAATTGTAATGATGATGGATGCATTCAGGGTTTTTTTTTTTCTACTTTCTTCTTCTGAAATATTTTGCTTCACTAGTCAGAGAAACTACCTGCCGCTATCGTCTTAGCCTAACACATCTTAGCCCTAACGGCATCTTTTAAACCATGCGTTTTTATTCTGGAACGTGAAAAGGCGAACTCATTAGACCTGTTCTACATATAAAAAGCCCTATGGTTAGTTTACAGAAACAAACCCAAAACAAATACAAAGAAAAAAAAAACACAGCTTTGATTTAAGGGCATAAATTTAGCAAAGCATGCAGGGCTAAGAAACAAACTACATCTAAATTAAAAAAGTATTTTCTTTTGAAACTTGTGTCAATGTACAAAAAACTTCCTATCAGTAAAACCAATCACCGCAAGAAATACCTCAACAGTTTGCCAGAGTGTAGATACTGAAGGGAGCGATAGTGAGAACACTCCTAATGCCACAACAGTGCAGTTTCGTTGAGGGAACTTGGAGTGAGTCAGCAGTGTCTATTTGGAATGCTCTCCCCCTTTTCTAGGATTACTTGAAAAAGTCAAGTCATTTCGAATTCAATGGCTGTAAAAACATTGAGACGTGTAGATTTTCTCTAAACTTTTTTTTTTTTTTCTTATTTTTTGGCAACAGTTAACAATATGAAATTAGTTCAATCTGCAGGGTTTGGCTGTAATTGTGTCACTTTCCTAAGGATAAAAGTGACAAGATTAACAAAACAACATATTTTTATTTATTTTTTTAATCATTGAATCATGAAAAATAATAACTCTGCAGATGACATTTTTTATTTTTAAACAACAACAAAAAAAGAACCTATACGCAAAAAATAAAAGTCTCATCAAAAATAAAAAAATAAATATAAAGAAGACAGGATAAATTAGAGTTAAGGCAATGTACAGTTCTGAGGTTGTTCTTTACCCCTAACGCTTTCGCTAAAACATTTCTAAACTGTTTTACATGGAGGATTAAGGGCTCATAGAAAGAAAAAAAAATACGTTAGCATATTTTTATTTAAAATTTAAAAGATTTGTGCATTCAAATTTATATAAAATTGCATTATTATAGAAAACTATTTCTTCTAACATTTAAAATTGCATAAAAATTATTTTTCTGTGCTAGAATATGTTTTAAATAAATATGTTTTTTTTTTTTTTTTACTGTTCGTCTGCATTAGAAACCCTTTTCTAGGACATGCTTATGTTTGAGGTTATTTTTAAATCTGTGCAGCGGTATAATGGTTAAAATGTCACTTCTTATTATCATTTGTAGTAGGGATTCGTACTTTATCAGTAGATTCAACTGGATATTTCATCTGGACCTTCAGTGAAAAAGGTCTGAGGTTCTAATTTGGACAACAATTGGGTAGCGATAATATAAAACTGTAAGATAAAACCAGTGCAAGAAATCACCCCGCCATGATAAGATCCGAGAATCAGAGGAGCCTGAAAGAGCAGAACGCTGGATTAATAAGTCAAAAACAACTTATTTATACGCTGATGTTGAAGAAGAAAACCTTCCATTCTTCTTTTCCTGCGTAGAAAAGTCGTGCTCAGACCAGAAATAGGACAATGTTTAACTTCGAGCTGGAAAGGTTGAATTTCTGAAATATTTGCTGATTTGCTCTTCTTTAAAGAATTTGAAGAGGAATAGAAATTGGGGTTGTTCTGTAAATTCCAAGTAGGAATAACGAAGTCTGAGAATAAATATTTTTACTTGTGGAATGACCAGCACTTTTCCAGAGCGTGGGAACATTTTTGGTTTTCCTCATGATTTGAACTGACATAAGTCTGAATTAGAAAGGAATTCCTTTACAGTATGAGATACATTTTTTTTAGTTATTGTAAAAATTCTGGTGACTGGGCACATTTTTCCAGTTGTTGTGTGGATGAAAGCAGAGAACAATTAACCTCAAAGTTGAATATTAAAATTGAATGTAATATAATAAAAGATTTATCATTAGAAACACTGAAGTAGCCACACACAAGCCGTTCTTCACTGTAGGTTGTTTCCAATGAATGGTTCATGTCTTCACCTCTTCTAAGGCTCAGCTTCCTCAACAAGTTCATGAAGTAAGTTCAACCTCAGACATGGAAGGCAACTTTTTTTTTTTTTTTTTTTTGATGAACGTTATATTGCACAGATTAAATTTCCAGTTGCTATTTCTACATATTACTCCAAATTTTATTTTAGATTTTTTTAAATTTCTCATACGTTTTAGATTTCTATTTTAGAAAAAAGGAAACACTTACTTAAGATTGCTAAAGGTGTCTGCGTGAACACAAAATGTTTTGCTTCATTTTGATCCTGCTACCATTTTTAAAGGATTGCATAAGTATGTTAATGCTAAAATGTAATTATAAAACGTTAAAGCGTTTAAACACAACGAGTTATCATAAAGTAATAAATATTTTTATTGCTTTATTGCTTCTATTTAGATCTTGCATGCAGAATATTCCTCATTTTTAGGATTTTATATTAAACATCAGTTTATCGTTTCAGTTTTTTCATTTCAAATTCACAGAAAGACCAAATTATTCACAGAGGTTCATACAGATATCTGAATATAATTTCCCATATTTACCAAACTGTTTCTAAAAAACAGCAACCTAAAATTTTGTTTATAATTCAGAATATTAATATTTTGCTATGGATATTTGAGAACAAGTATGGTTTTGAGTTTAAGTACAGAAATTGAGTGTCTTGTCTATTTTAGTTTTGACATTATTTTGTATAACGTGTGTGGCTCAAATTTATGTTGTTATATTGGCTTTTACTTATTATTTATATTGAACTTTATATACTATATTATTTATATTGTACAATAATAAAATGTTTTATTTTAGAATTTAAATCAGTTTATAAAATTGCTATAAATTTGATTGTTCCTACCAAACCTGTATATATAATATATATATTTATTTTTTTAAATAAAGGAAATAAAAAGAGCCCTTCATTCCTCCAGTTCCTTCCTGGTGCTGTACATTTACTCTAGACCTGAGGTACTCCCTGACTTGGGTGCTTATGAAGTTCTAAACCTGTCACAGGAAAACATACTTACAACAATCTTCAGTTCTGCCTTAAACTGCAGCAACCCTACTAGTACTACTAAAATATACAGTCATACAGGAATTACAAGCACAAATCTTAACAAATCCTGTCGAGCAACTGCAGTGTGCACATTTCGTCATGGCCTCAACACCAGAACTAACATTTTTGGTACTGATTTAAAAGTGGAATTTTTAATGAACAGTGAGTCTGAATGCCATGCTGTTCGATATGACAAAATGCCGTCACAAAAAAGGCCATTTCACCACCGTGGCTCTGGACTTGTGGTAATTCAAGTGGAAGTGTAGTGATTCAAATTTTGATATTGTGGTAAGACTTAAAATGAAAGAAATGCAGAAAGATTGGTCATGTATAGTTAAGTTCTGTGAAGGTCATTCCAATATCGAGGTAAATACCATGGATTGATATTTTGCATTTTAACTTCAAATCTAGTGTATTAGTGTACTGCTAAGTAGAAATAAAAATATTTCTTGGGATTAAGGATATATTTAGTTTCAACCCAAATTATATCCTTAACAACCATTAAATTATAATTGTGCTTGTTTGAGCTACCGAACAAAACTTAACCACATATAGATCTGGGCATGTATCAACTTATACCTTATCCCTAATATAATTATTATTATTATTATTTTAATGATTGAGGGATTCAATTTAAAATGAATGGAAATGACCAACTTTTGGCATTCAGAGTCAAAGTCAGATTTGTTTTTTTGTTTTTTTTTTAATGTTTATTGACCAGTTGAAAGAATTTTGAACATGCAAACTGTAATATTAGGACCAAGGAATTTTATTAGCACATGTCTGCTGTTTCACAGATGACATCGCACAAATAAAGGGTATAAAAGAAAGAACAATGTACAAAGCCATGGAGAACGTATTTGCTTTTCTGCAACATTCATAATAATAAATATTTGTTTCTTCTATTTTGATGCATCAGTTTCATTATATTGTCGGCAGATGATTCCGGAGAAATAAAGATGTTAATCAGGTAATTTGATTTAACTAAAGTTTTTAAAGATTTCAAGGTTTATATGAAACTGTGATGAACACACAAATAGGGTATACTACAATTTATGTGTACAATAAACTTAGTAAAATGATACTTATTCTATACTTTTTCTACCTTTTTAAAATGAGAAAATGGGTTTAGCAGATAGGTTTAAGTTTAAAAAGTTAAGATCTTGTGACAGTTTTAAATCAATATCAAACTATGAGATTACGATGAACACATTAATACTGCATATCATTTACACGATAAATTTTGTATCCTTTTGCATACTTTTCCTACATTTTTTAAAGTTTACAATAGGGTTTATAAGTTAGGTTTATGTTTAAAAATCAGTTCTGTATAAAATATGCTATTTTCTTCCTATTACACTACACTATTTTTCCATTTGATGTACCATGGTAAATTTAAGACATTTTAGCCAGTGTAGACCTTTTTAGTGTTATATATATTTTATGCATTAGCCAACAGCTGTATTCACATGTAAGTACAAATGCTATGTAATGCCCAAATAAGCCCACTTTAAAAACTGCTTTAATACTTCAAACAACAAAAACTGTCCGAATATATTAAACACACCAATAGTAGATATTATGTTCATAATACATTTGTATAATTATGATTTTTGTATACTTTTCCTACATTTTTCTAAAGTTGAAAATGGGGTTTAGCAGATGTCAAACATGTTAAATATGCATTTTTCCTTATGAAACCACATATTTGTATGTGAAATATTTAAAAAAAAATAAATATTGATAAAACTACATATCTTTATTTGATGCAACATGGTAAAATTTAAGTACTTTTATTTAACTTTAGGTTTTGTACACATTTGTATTCACCTATTCCATCTTTTAGAAAAAGCCCGAAAAATTAACAATTTTGTTATTATACTTTTTACTTAGTACTAGTAAGTGATATTATTAATAGCTTTAGCAGTTAAGTTTATGTTTAAAAATTTTGTTCTGTGTCAAATACCCCCCATGGCACTACACATTGTTTTTTTTTTAACATGGTTAGGACATATTCAATTGTGTAGCTCTTTTATTGTTTAAAATTGTATGCATTAGCCAACATTTATATACAGATATAACAATAAGATCACAGGCATATTTAATATTCAGTTTAATTGTGTGATGCGAAGAAATTTGATTTAACATTTATATTTAGGAAATGTGACTAATGTACAACTTAAAACTAAAGAACTTCACAAGCTAAAATCTTTATTTCAACCAGTTAGCATAAATGTGCTCCTGTGAAACAGCAGATAGTGAAAAATCCAACAGCATTACAGAAGTATTTAAACAGACTTGTCATTTCTCATTGTGAAGAGATACAAAATGGTGAGAAGTCTGTACATGCTGATCTCCAGCTATGTACAAGGCCCTAAAAATCAACAGTAAACAGGTGTGTCTGTAATGTTTCGGTCTCTGGTATCATATAATGGATGCCTTGCTGACATACGTAATGATCCATCAGGTTCTGCAAGAAGCTTTCTGTCTTATGTGCTCAATTACGGAAAATTATAACCAACACGCGTTCCTAAAACTTCCTGATTCAGAGGTCATGAGACGGAGAAAATGTGGCATGTTTAAAGTTAGAAAGCTTAAATTAGCCTAATTATTGCAGTAGTCTTAATGGGATTGCACTATTTAACTTAAACCTTTAATTAATTTAACGTTAATTCATTTAAATTTTTTAACAGAAATTCACGCTGTCTTTGATGTACTCTGAAATATTTAGATTTTTTTTTTTTACAGTGCCAGCTTGAAAAACAATTAATTCATGGCTATAAGATGCATTTCTTTAAAAAAACAAACAAAAAAAAAAAACCCAAATGGTTATTAAGACTACAAATTCAGCTGGATTTGTTTAAAACCACTCAGCCGCATCCCACCTACTTTGCATCTCTCAACAATGTAAAGGACTCTCTGGAGCTCCAGTAAAGCATCTGTGCTTTGAAACGATGAGGAAATGTGCATTTCACTCTGCAGCGCTTCATCGTTAAATCATACTTACCAAAATGAAAAACAACAGCAAAAAAAAAAGTTTAAAAACAAAAAAGAAAACAAAAATGGCATTTCCTCAGCACATGATGACAGTATAACAAACAATAGTAAAACAATCACATTTTCCAATTCAGACACACATTTAACCAGCGTCACAGAAAGATTTCTTTTTTTTTTTTCTTTTAAAAAAATCTTCCATCTGCACAAATATTCAAAAAGGACTCTCATCAAAAATACATTTAACTGGAGAAAAAAAATTAACAGTTAAATAGAAATATATTAATACCGGAAAAGTGTAAACAAGTGTATGTATATAAAGTGTATGTTTTCTTGAAAAAAGTGCATATAAAAAGGTGTTTATTATACTACTTAATAATAATAATAATATAGTTTTTTTTTTGTACAAATATTTTTGCAATATTTATTTATTTTTATTTATTTTTATATATTTAAATTAATGCATATAAACTTTGTGTTTATTGTAATAATAATGCATATAAGTTAAGTCTAATAATGATGTATTTAAACTAACCGTTTATTAAAACAGTAACGTACATAAACAAGGTATGTATTGTATTAATGTATATAATTTATATAAACTAGGTATTTACTGTAAACATAATGTATTTGCA
Source organism: Ictalurus furcatus (assembly GCF_023375685.1). Classification (NCBI taxonomy): domain Eukaryota; kingdom Metazoa; phylum Chordata; class Actinopteri; order Siluriformes; family Ictaluridae; genus Ictalurus; species Ictalurus furcatus. Next base: position 1,747,914 of record NC_071260.1, on the reverse strand, counting down.
TGATGTAATTTATTTTAATCTTGAATTTCCAATAATAAAGGTGGTACATCTTACCTTAATTAAAGAATTATTGTAATAATTATATATAGAAGTGCATTTGTATATATACAAACTATTTACTGTAATAATGTATACAACTTAGGTGTTTATAACAATGTATAGAAACGTGGTGTTTGTCATAATAGCGCATATATACCGTGTATAAATGTATTGTTTGTTTATAAACTAAGTATTTCATGTACATAATGTATTTAAACTAGGTGTTTACTGTAAATAATAACGTATATAAACTAGACTTTTATTGTAAAAGTAACAAATATAGACCAGGTGTTTATTGTAATAATAATAGTAATGCTAATAATAATAATAAATTACAGTGCTGTGCAAAAGTCTCGAAAGAAATGCTGTAAGGAA
>NC_071260.1:1655000-1742500 GCF_023375685.1 Ictalurus furcatus | reverse complement strand
CTGAAGTCAGAAAATTGAGCTGGCAGAGCTGCAAATAAAGGTTTACAGAGCTTAGACACATAACAACAAAGATGAAATCTCTCTTCTTTATGTGTCTCCTGTTGGTACTTCATGGGATGGCTGTAAGTCTGATAATAGAATACAGTTTCGTTGCTCAGTCGATGGACTGGACTACAGCTCAGACCTATTGCAGGCAGCGCTATGGGGATTTGGCTACCATCACTACTGAAGAGGAAAACCAGAGAGCTGTGACGATTACAGGGCAAAACACTTCTAAAACTTGGATTTGGCTGAACAGAACTGAACCACATGGAAACATCTGGCAGTGGTCTGGTGGAGAACAGTCGAATTTCACAAACTGGTACCCTAGAGAGCCGAATGATCTGGGTCCAGGAGAGAATTGTGTTGTTATGAATTCATATGGCTGGTATGATACTAGCTGTTATAAAACGTTCCCTTCCATTTGTTGTAGGAGGTTCGTGTTGGTGAAGCAGAAAAAAACATGGGATGAGGCTCTCAAGTACTGCAGGACGCACTACACTGACTTGACCTTTGTGGATTCGGGAACACTGCTAGACCTGCTTAAAACAGAGACTCAACAAGCTCAAACAGCCAGTGTGTGGACAGGTCTGCGTTTCCTCGATGGACAATGGTTCTGGGTGAACGGGATGCCGCTGGGGAGCCTGGTATCACTGCCTTCATGCCCAGTCCAACCCTATCGCTGTGGTGCGTACAACTTCAACACGTACGTCTGGGAGAACAGACACTGCAACGAGAAGCTTAATTTCCTCTGCTATTATTACTGAAGGTGAGCAATAAACATCCAGAACATTAACCAGGATCGTGTACGTTTTAATATTAATGTCATAAAGCATGATAGTTGCTAGAACTTTCAGTCCAGCACTAAAGACTTAACTGTAGAAGTGTGTATCACGTTCACTTTCTCCTTCACTCACTCCTTCAACCTGAATATATCAAAAACTGTACATGTTTCTCTTCCTAAACAGACGACTCTCTGCAACTGGAATGAGAAGAATGCCTCCCTCAAGAAGCGTTCTTCAAGAATTCATTCAGATCTAGATATTATGTAGTATGTTTAACCCAGGATCATCACTTAAACTAGAACTTAATCTATAATATAACAGTAAAATAGTTTTGGCTCATTGAAAACTGGGGCAGGTGTTGTTTAATTGTATACTTTTCTCTTGAATGAGTTTATGATAAAACATTGTGCACTTATGAGTAAGTGACTATGTTTACATGGACAACAGTAATCTACTAATTGACCTTATTCTGAGTAAGACAATATTCTGATTAAGGTGTTTACATGAGTTTCCCCACAGCTAACGTCATTCCAGCCATTTGAATTCATAACAACACAATCCTCTCCTGAACCCTGATCATCAGGCTCGCCGGAGGACCACTTTGTGAAATTTACTTCTTTTCCATTAGACCACTTCCAGGCGTTGACATGTGGTGTAATTCTGTTCAGCCCAATCCAAGCATACACAGAATTTTGCCCTATAACCTTCACAGCTCTCTGGTTTTCCTCTTCAGTAGTGATGATAGCCAAATCCCCATAGTGCTGCCTGCAATAGTTCTGAGCTGTAGTCCAGTCCATCGACTTAGCAACGAAACTGTATTCTATTACCAGACTTACAGCCATCCCATAAAGTTCCAACAGGAGACACATAAAGAAGAGAGATTTCATTTTTTAAGTGTTTTTTTTTTAAACTGTTATGCGTCTCAACTCTGTAATCCTTTTGTTGCTTCTCTTTAATAATAATAAAAAAAAATTAAACAGTTGACTGTTGGATGAAATGCCATTTCTTTTTTTTTTTTTGTCTTTAATTTATTTTATTCATTTTCATATGATTCATTTACATGTGATTCATTTACATGTGATTCCATTACATATGATTCATTTACATGTGATTCATTTTCATGTGATTAATTTTCATGTGATTCATTTACGTATGATTCATTTACTGATTTGCTTCTCTTTAAATCCAGATTTAGACTGTAATATTACAAAGGTCTTTCCAGATTAATACTTACTACACTGTATGAGATAACCCCAGTAAAATTGCCTGAATTCTATAATATAATTTGTTCACCATGTTAGGTTTAAATACTCAGATTAATAATAAAAACAGATTCACAATTAAATAACATTACTCTGTTCCAATTCACATCCTTCAAAGCATTGGCATGTTTTGTTTACTCTCACAATCCTCCAAACTCCCACACCCAAAGTTTCCATAACATATATGAGACAGCAGTGTATCCTACAAAAACGTAACGTTGTCCATAATGTGAAAACAACTCGGAGAGTAAGCTGAATTAACCAACAAAATTACCAAGACAAATAGTTCCAGTAAGAGAAAAGGCCCCTACTGACTTCAAGTCTGATAAACAGTCTGCACACAATAGTAAATATAATGTCCTTAACTTTTAAAGACTTGTAACAAATAATATAACAGTGTAGCACGTAAAGCCGAGGAAAAAACACTAATAAAATTAAATAAACAGAAACTCTAACCCAGTCAGAGCCTCAAAACAGAGAAGCACATTAATACAGAAGTAGATTTTAAGAGGAGTAAGTCCACAAAATCTAGGCGAAGTAATGCAACGACAATATCTTCAATCAAAATCCGAATTCTGTAGAGCTGGAAGGCCAAGTGCAAGAAAATAAAAATAAAAGAAGAGTGAATAAGACTCCGCTGTGTAGGTGATGCAGTTCACCCCGATATCAAGAGTTTAACATAGTCTCCTGCTTCCGCCGCTGAAACAAAGTCCTTCTGAACACCGTTATATGTAATGCGAAGCCAAGCTGGGTGAAGTATTCCATAGCGAGCGCCCTCAATACCACGAAGTTGACGCCGAACCTCGTTAAATGCAGGCCGGGCCTGGGCTGTCTTGGCTGTGTAGTCAGGGAAAACGGAGATGGTCAAATCCCTCACTATAATCCCTCACTTTAATCTCTCGCGCGGCGTAAAATGTCAACACAGTCACCGTGATAGTGGAATCTGCACACAATAGCTCGTGGTCGTTCACCAGGCTTGGGCTTCAGCTGAAGGGTCCGGTGGGACCGGTCCAAAACTGGCTCCTTCTCCAGACCAAACGCCTCTTTTAACAAGGCCGTTACAGCAGCAGAGGTACATGTGTCAGCGCCTCGGAGCAGTTGTACATGTGTCAGCGCCTCATGTACGGGGAGGCCTCGGCTGTGGAGCTCCCGCCTGAGGTCAACATGGCGACCTCAGAGCTGCAGCGTGAGGCCTATGGGGAGGTCTTGGCTGTGGAGCTCCTGCCCGCCAAAGAAGCCGTCCCGCTGCCTTGCCCGGCCGAGGAGGCCGACCCACTGTCCTGCCCGGCCGAGGAGGCCATCCCGCTGCCCTGCTCAGCTGAGGAGGCCGTCCCGCTGCCCTGCCCGGCCGAGGAGGCCGTCCCGCTGCCCTGCTCAGCCAAGGAACCTGTCCTGAGCACCAGTCTGGGTCCAGTCCCTCCGAGTTCCAGTCCAGTTCCAGTCCCTCCGAGTTCCAGTGCCGCCGGGGACACCGCCCAGCGTCCCAGTGCCGCCGGGGACGGCATCCAGCATCCCAGTGCCGCCGGGGATGCTGCCCAGCGTCCCAGTGCCGCCAGGACGCCGCCCAGCGTCCCAGTGCCGTCAAAGGCGGCATCCAGCTTCCCAGTGCTGCCAGGGGCGGCATTCAGCCTCCCAGTGCCGCCCAGCGTTCCAATGCCGCCGGGGGCGGCAGCCAGCGTTCCAGCAGAAAGACAGCTTTCCCAGGGACCCAGGACCCCCGTTGGAGGGGGGTTTTTGGCGCTCCGGGAGTGGCGCCTTTGGAGGGGGGTTCTGTTACGCCGCAGCCGGCAGAGGGCACTGAGGTGCAGCTTCCAACAAGACACGTGACAGGGTGTAGCTTAATTAGAGCCAGGTGTTTATGTTTAGTGTAATTATGTTGGCTATTTAAACCCCTCGTGTGGCTGCGCACTTCACGCAGTATTATCGGTTGCATAGTTAGTAACGTTTGTAGTGTTTAGCGCGTGTGTTAGTTCAGTAGGGAATGCGGGTAGCATGCTAGCGGTCTCATGTCCCTCTTCCGTTCCCGAGTAATGCCTAGACCATAGTCCTGTTCAACCTAGACCGCGTTTCTTGTGTTTGTTTGTTTGTTTCTTTGTTTATTAATAAAGACAGCTCTCCTGTGCTTACTTCCTGTCCATCCCTGGGTTTCGTTACAGCAACGACTTTGTGCAGTGACACAAAATTTGGTAAGCACCTTCAGGACCATGACCTGAGGCTATGCAACAAATTTCAGGTCAGCGCCAACTACTGGTCAAATGTTACATTAACATGCTGAAAATGCTTACATCTTACTGCCTTTTCTGCTCCTCCTCAACCAAATTGTATCCAATCTTCACCACATTTGGCTGACATCATCATGACTTCTCAAAGGAAATTTGATATTCAAAACCGTTCTCCTGAAACGCACTGGCAAATGCAAAAGTGTAAAGCAGGGGTATCTCACTAATGCAGCTAAGTGTCATCACAAGCGTTGAGAAGAGTCTTCAGGATCACGCCCTGAATATACCCAAAACGTTATGTGACTGTGCCACCTTGTGGTTATGAACTGTAACCACTTTTATTTTTTTCCTTATATCATTTGAAGAATTTGTAGTAAATTCACATTTCCTAATTCCTATAATTTGCTGGAGTATGCTGAAGTGAACGCACACCGACATCTGAAATTCACGTGTACTTCCTGTCAATCATCTTGGATTTAGTCAAAAACAGGGTTTTTTGCTACTCCTCCTACAAATTATGTCCAATCAACAACAAGTTTGGCACGCATCGTATTCAGACCAACTTGGACAAAAGTCGATATTCCAAACTCTTTTCCTGTAATTGCTTTTTTTGCTCCTCCTCCTCCAAATTTTGTAAAATTGAATTGAATGTACCCAAGACGTTTCCTGACAGCTCCACCTTGTGTTCAAGAACTGTAACAACTTATTTGTGCTAAATTCACAGTTCTTTTTTCCTATAAATCCCTGGAGTATGCTGAAATGCTTGGCCACTGAAAAATTCCGCTTGTAATATGGAGTAAAAATTTGTGCCAAAACTAAACAAATAATTTCGCAAACAAACACAATCTGCTTTTCACAGGAAGACTCGACTCTCAAACAAACAGAAAGAGATTTGCCAATACAAACGCAGAGGTATAACAAATAAATGTCCTGTGTTTGTCATGGCAAACAATCTTTCCAACGTAAGTCAAAATAACTTCAGAGACAGAGGGTTTGTAGATGTCAAAAAGTAATTCAACTTTATTGAAACAATAATGTGAGACAGTCTGCAGAAAGTCTAAATTATGCAAACACACACAGCCCTTTTTATACCTTTCTCCACAGCGTACTCATTACTCTTAGGCGGGGTTTTACCTTTTCTTGTTAAAAACAGACCAATCTTCTTCGCCACAATCAATTATTCATGTCTATATGTTATCTTAAATTTGTGGAGCATGCGCAGTTAGTTGTTTTTCTTGAAAGGGTTTTATGAGGACAAGGTTTCTGTTAAAAAAAAAAAAGGTTTCACTCAGACAGAGTCTTTGTTTTTTGTTTCTCTCTGACCAACACTCCCTTCTTATGTCTCAATGAGCTTCTGTCTATTTCTATCTGCTGTCCTAGCTGATATCTACCTCCCTTCCTCAGGCCCTATCCTAAATCGTTAATTGGTATCCAGCCTCAAGGTTATTTACTTACAAAAGCAGTTTTCAACGAATGTCTAATGCCAATTTATTTCTATGTAGGAAGGTACAGGCTGATACGGAAAAACTATTACTGTACAGTAAGACACAGAATTCATCTAACTCAATACACACGTAGAATAAAACTTGATCAAAAAGTGTTCTATGGATTTAGATTATGCTTCTAAATATTGATTATCATATAGATTATGCTTGTTAACTAATATCGATTATTAGATTATGCTTAAGTAATAATTCTAAATGTTGGTTGTACATATTGATTACACTTCATAAATATTTTCTACATGTTTCACAAACATGCATACATATATACATATATACATACATATATACATATATACATATATATATATATATAAATGGGGGGGGGGGTTGCATGCATGGGGGGGCACAGTGGTTTAGTGGTTTGAATCCTGCCTCTGCCATGTGAGCACATAGTTTGCATGCTCTCCCTGTGCTTTGGGGGTTTCCTCCAGGTATTCCAGATTCTTCCCCCAGTCCAAAGACATTTGTTGTAGGCTGATTGGCATTTCCAAAATTGTCCGTAGTGTATGAATGGGTGTGTGAGTGTGTGTGTGATTGTGCCCTGCAATGGGTTTCCTGAGATCCCTGGGGTAGACTCCAGGCTCCTACGCAACCCTGTGCAGGATAAGCAGTAAGGAAATCCATCCCTTTTCCTTACTGCTTATCCTCAAAAACAAACAAACAAACAAACAAAAAACAAACAAACAAAAAATGCAAGAGAAGTTTTAACATATGAACAGCAGGGTGCTTCAGGAACATACAATCCACAAAGATCCACATAGTCTGTGGTATAGATGTCAACAGGGGGTGAATTGAGTTTAGTTTTTACATGACTTACTTTACTTAAAGTTGACTTTTTAACAACTTGGAGTATTCTCTTTACAGCAATGTTTTTTTTTTTTTTATGATAGTATTTAGTACAGGAATAACAATGATTAAATGTATTTTGTGCCTCAAGGTCAATGCAAAGTAATGTCAGAAAGTACTATACCTTTGCGCATCAGATTTCCTATTCAAAGCAGTCAAATGCAAACTAAGACAGCAGGTCTCTTTAGAACAACATAACCACACCCTTCAAGTTATCTTGGATTATCTAACAAGCCTTAATGGTTATCTTCATTCCATTTAATTTTTTTAAACACTAGCGTTCTAGTTTTTCCCTACAAGTCACTGAAAAACAACCACCAAACATTTACTCTGAAGTACATAATGTTCTAACATGAAATTATTACACCTGCCCCAATTCACTGTTATATTATAGATTAAGTTCTAGTTTAAGTGATGATCCTGGGTTAAACATACTACATAATATCTAGATCTGAATGAATTCTTGAAGAACGCTTCTTGAGGGAGACGTTCTTCTCATTCCAGTTGCAGAGAGTCGTCTGTTTAGGAAGAGAAACATGTACAGTTTTTGATATATTCAGGTTGAAGGAGTGAGTGAAGGACAAAGTGAACGTGATACACACTTCTACAGTTAAGTCTTTAGTGCTGGACTGAAAGTTCTAGCAACTATCATGCTTTATGACATTAATATTAAAACGTACACGATCCTGGTTAATGTTCTGGATGTTTATTGCTCACCTTCAGTAATATTAGCAGAGGAAATGAAGCTTCTCGTTGCAGTCTCTGTTCTCCCAGACTTTCGTGTTGAAGTTGTACGCACCACAGTGATAGGGTTGGACTGGGCATGAAGGCAGTGATACCAGGCTCCCCAGCGGCACCCCGTTCACCCAGAACCACTGTCCATCGAGGAAACGCAGACCTGTCCACACACTGGCTGTTTGAGCTTGTTGAGTCTCTGTTTTAAGCATGTCTAGCAGTGTTCCCGAATCCACAGAGGTCAAGTCAGTGTAGTGCGTCCTGCAGTACTTGAGAGCCTCATCCCATGTTTTTTTCTCCTTCACCAACACGAAGCTCCTACGACAAATGGAAGCAAAATTTCCCCCACAACTAATATCATACCAGCCATTAGAATTCATAACAGCACAATCCTCTCCTGAACCCTGATCATCAGGCTCGCCGTGGTTCCACTTTGTGAAATTTACTTCTTTTCCATTAGACCACTTCCAGGCGTTGACATGTGGTGCAATTCTGTACAGCCCAATCCAAGCATACACAGAATTTTGCCCTATAACCTTCACAGCTCTCTGGTTTTCCTCTTCAGTAGTGATGATAGCCAAATCCCCATAGTGCTGCCTGCAATAGTTCTGAGCTGTAGTCCAGTCCATCGACTGAGCAACGAAACTGTATTCTATTACCAGACTTACAGCCATCCCATAAAGTACCAACAGGAGACACAAGAAACAGAGAGATTTCATCTTTTAAGTTTTTTTTTTAAACTGTTTTGCGTCTCAACTCTGTAATCCTTTTGTTGCTTCTCCGCTGGCCCAGCTTACAACTTAGTCACTTCAGCTTGTCTGAATTCATTTAAAGCACATGCAAAAGAGCATTAAAGCGTCATCCTTAGTTCACCAAAACCCAAAGAGTGGCAAGCTTGGACAACATCACATTTGTATGTGTAAGATATATTATAGGTCATATGTTCTAGCAGCAAGAACACACAATGAGGCAGTAGTCCAGAGTTCGGTGTTTAATCAAATGATCATCCACTGCATTTATTCTGTACACTCAAGTCAGGATACACGACGATACGTGTGTGGTGTCTAAATAAAGAAAAAAAATATGAATAATCAATTTACAATTAGAATAGAATACACTAGATATGAAATCATCAGTTGTAATGTAAACATTTGACTGTTGGATGAAACGTCATTTCTAATGGCACATTACTGTACATAAGCAAATATAACAATAATGAATGTGCTGCAGATTAATGACTGTAATGTCGCTGATATACACCAGACACTGCAAGGTGGCTGAATTGAAGAATTAAATTACTAAGCCTTTTCACCATGTGAGCGGAATGAGTGCAGAGTAAGAATGATAATATAGTCTTGAATCTTGAATATCAACCAGACTGACTAACACTTCTGTTCTTAATGTTTTGTAGCTCGAACTTTTCTGCATTTCTTGTGAGGTTCTGAAGGTAAAAATTGTCACTCGTGCGTTCAATTATTAGCGTTACTGTACACACCTTCAAAGAGCTACAAGACTGCCTGCTACACTCCTGGGGAACTCTTTTTCTGTTATTTATTAATTCTTATTAACGTCGGTGTCCTGGCGATGTACTGCACTAACCACAATGCTAAAATTACAGGGGGAAAACATTTTTTAATGAAAAATGAGTGGAGGAAAAATGATTCAATAAAAAAGTTCAATCCTTCATAGATTCTGTAGTCCAGTCCCTCTTCAAAGAAATTAGGTACCCTGTAAAACTGGACAGTTCATTTAACTGAAAAAAATTTGAGGAAACTAATTACCAGATACTAATTATAAATACTATAATTACTAAATATACATATATATAATACTAAATACTAATTATTTTTGTCCTCTGCTTTTCATCCTCACATTTTTGGGGAGAAAAACAATCCATAGATTGGTTCAACTATGGATTGGTTCACAGAAGCACACGGTGGCTTAGTGGTTAGCACGTGGTTAGCCTTACACCTCCAGGGTCTGGGGTTTGATTCCTGGCGGGGCCATGTGTGTGTGGAGTTTGTTCTCCCCTGCTGCGGGGGTTTCCTTCGGGTTCTCTCCCCTTGTCCAAAGACATGCATGGTAGGCTGACTGTCCGTAGAATGGGTGTGTGAGTATGTATGTGATTGTGCCCTGTGATGGATTGGCACCCTGTGCCAATCATTGGGCACAAGGGTGTACCCCGCTTTGTGCCCAATGCTCCATGGGATTGGCTTCCCCCGTGACCCTGAAGTGGTAGAAGATGGATGAGTTACACAGCAAAAATGAACGGAGTGGTTGTTGTTGATGTCGATTTGAACTAGATAGACCTGTAGCAAACAAACAAATAACTAGTGCTTGACGTTTGCCATTTTTTATTATCAACATCGGCCGATAAATTTTCCCATTCAGCCGGTATGTGACAAGGCCGACTTTTGATATAATATAGTAAGCGCATTTTTCCTTATTCTTGACAATAAAAAAACTGACTACAGACGTGAAGCGAGCATCTACCAGACAGTCAGTCTCAGTCGTATTCAATCAGTAACGTGTGCCGTCAGATCTGCAGCCCAGCAGTAGTAAACAAGCTCATGGTGAACTCCTATAACAACACAGGTGTGCAGTGAACAAATTCAAACAAACTGAAAACAATTTACATCACAGACAATCACCAATCTCATGATTGGTTCTTCCTCAGACATGTGTGTGTCTTCAGTCATTTTTAAAACAAGACAAATGTTCATTTAGTTTCATCAATTTTTCTGTATGTCTCATCGACTGTAATTAAATTGGTGTTATATCGGCCTCGTATCGACTACGCTGCTTTCTAGATATCGGCACTGACATTAAAAAACCCATATCGGTCGACCAGTACAAATAATGATACTTCATTTATTTAAAATATATTAATCATAGCTCCCAATAATAAAAGGCTTGATATGTGTTTTGAAAATGTAATGTGTCTAAAAATCAAACAGTGTAGCAACTTATGTTTTTTAAAAATATCATTATTATTATTATTATTATTATTATTATTATTATTATTATTATTAGTGGTGATTGAAAAGTACTACTATTGTTATTCGGCATACTTATTAGTGGTGCTTGAAAAGCACTACTATTGTTCTTGTGCATACTTATTATTATAATAATAATTATTCTTCACATGCAAAAGAGCATTAAAGTGTCATCATCAATTCACCAAAACCCAAAGAGTGGCAAGCTTGGACAATATCACATTTGTACATGTGTGTCATATATCAAGGAGGTTACTCTGGACTTCAGTTCCCATCAGCCCCTTCAGTTCAGTTCCCATCAGCACTGCACTACATGTCACATGACCACCTGCACCTGAATCACGTTTCTGTTAATGAACACACTTATATATAGCCGTTGTTTGCACTGCTTCTCTGTCTTACGTTTGTCTTAGACTACTGTGTTCCATGTTACCGTGTTTTGTTTCTTGCTACAATATTTTGCCAGGTTGTCTTAGTGTCATTGTTTTGTTGTTTGTTTGTTTAATAAAACATTGTATATCTGCGATTACTTCCGAATCTACCTTGAAACGTGACAGTGTGATTACAGTATCTCACAAAAGTGAGTACACCCGTCACATTTTTGTAAATATTTGATGATATCTTTTCATGTGACAACACTGAAGAAATGACACTTTGCTACAATGTAAAGTAGTGAGTGTACAGCTTGAGTAACAGTTGTGCTGACAGGCCGGTGGCCGGCACCCAGGAAACAAAGATCACTCCTCCCACGATTGCCGCAGTGGCGCTGAAGAGACAGCTCCACTTCAGTGCCACCAGTGTTTTGCACGGCCAGAGAGCACATGGCGGCGGGGCGGGGCCACCGACACACCCATGGCTTGTGAATGGTGAAAAATTCCACCATCCAGCGGGCGAGGGGAGAATATAAATGGGTGATATTCCACTTGCAAGAAGAGAGAAGAATCTCCGAGCATGTGCGCAAGTATCTGGCGTGTGTTAGGTGATATTTTGCGACGAGCGCATGTCCGCTAATCGCTGTTGTTTTTCTGGTTTTCAGATGAATCCGATGCGAGTGAAGGCTCTGCCCCCTGGCTGTAACCGAAGACGGCTGAGACCCTCACCGCCCGATCGCACTTCGACACACACGCACCCGCACTCCCCTCACCGTCCGTCTGAAATAAAGATCCCTCCACAAACAACACTAAAACGGCCTCCTGGTAGTCCCCAAGACCTGAACCCAAACACTGTTGCACCTGGCCCATACCCATCCGCTCAGGGGCCACCTGGGGGCCTGAAACACTGGGGAAAAACTGAAGGACCGCTTCACCTGGCCGAGGATGGACACAGAGGTCTGGGCCTTTTGTCAACGGTGCCCTCAGTGTCAGCGTACCGCCTCCAGGAAGCCCCCGCCGGCGCCCCTGATCCCACTTCCCATCATCAGCATCCCCTTTGAAAGTATTGGAATGGACCTCATAGGGCCACTCCCCATGTCCACCCAGGGCCACGAGTACATACTTGTCATCGTGGACTATGCCACCCGGTACCCCGAGGCGGTGCCACTACGCAAAGCCACCTCCCGCAACATCGCCAGAGAACTGGTACTCCTGTTCAGTCGTGTGGGGATCCCAAAGGACATTCTGACTGACCAAGGTATGCTTTTTGTGTCCAAGCTAATGTCTGATCTCTGTTGGCTGTTACAGGTGAAACACCTCAAGACGTCTGTCTACCACCCGCAAACTGATGGACTGGTCGAGAGATTCAACCAGACACTAAAACAGATGTTACGCCGGGTGGTAGACAAGGAAGGGAGGAACTGGGACCTCCTCCTTCCCTACGTGCTCTTCGCCCATCCGGGAGTGCCCCAGGCGTCCACAGGCTTCACCCCCTTTGAGCTCCTCTTCGGACATCGACCTCAAGGACTGCTGGATGTGGCCCGCGAAGCGTGGGAGGAGCAACCGTCCCCATTCTGCTCGGTCATCGACTATGTGCAGTAGATGCAAGAGAAGATTGACCGTGTAAACCCGATAGTTCAGAAGCACATGCGAGCTGCCCAGGAAGAACAGAAAAGGGTGTACAACCATCCCACACAGCCTCGGGAGTTCCAAGCGGGCGATCGGGTGCTCCTACTAGTGCCCAGTATCTCCTGCAAGTTCCTGGCCCGGTGACAAGGCCCGTACACAGTCCTCGAGCAAAAAGGCAACATAAACTACCCCCTGCAGCAGCCCGGTAAGCGACCAGAGGAAAAACTCTACCACGTGAATCTGCTGAAGAAGTGGGTAGAACCGGTGCCGGTAGTATCGGCGTACGCGACTCAGGACACAGATCACGGCAAGGGTACCGTGGTAGAATTGGGGGAAGATCTTACCCCCACACAAAGACAGGAGCTAACCGAGTTGGTGGACCAATTTTCCGATCTGTTTTCTACCTCCCCAGGAATGACGCAGCTGGTCCAACACGATATCAAGATCCCTCCAGGAGTAGTGGTAAGACAGCGGCCCTACCGTGTCCCAAAGGCCCGGCGCAAGGCTATCGAGGAAGAAGTTGGCCGAATGCTGCGGGATCACATCATAGAGGAGTCCAACAGCCCCTGGTCCAGCCCCATCGTCGTTGTGCCGAAGCCGGATGGAAGTATGCGGCTTTGTAACGACTTCCAGAAGCTGAACCAGGTCTCTGAGTTCGATAGCTATCCCCTCCCCCGAGTGGATGACCTCGTGGAGTGACTGGGGAGGGCCCGGTTCATATCTACCCTGGACCTAACGAAAGGCTACTGGCAAGTCGCGCTGGCAGCGGATGTGAGACCGAAGATGGCCTTCAGCACAGCCACCGGTCACTGGCAGTACCGGGTTCTCCCATTCAGGCTACACGGAGCGCCCGCAACGTTCCAGCAGCTGATGGACATTGTCCTGTGACCCCACCGTATGTTCGCGGCCGCCTACCTAGACGACGTAGTCATCTACTACTCCACTTGGTTGGACCACCTGTTCCACCTGGGGGAGGTTCTGAAGGAACTCCAGAAGGCCGGGCTGACCGCCAACCCCAAGAAATGCCACCTAGGGATGACCGAGGCACAGTACCTGGGCTACCGTATTGGCCGGTTTATGCTGAAGCCACAGGCGATGAAAATTGAGGCAGTGAAGGACTACCCCAGCCCACATCAGAGAAACAGGTACGTGCCTTCTTGGGATTGGCAGGGTATTACCGCAGGTTCGTGCCTAACTTATCCTCTATAGCTTCCCCCCTCTCAGACCTTACGAAGAAGGGCCAGCCGGACCGGGTGAAATGGTCTGCGGAGGCAGAGCAGGCGTTCCAAGCCCTAAAGGAGGCCCTCACCAGCGCCCCAGTGCTACGCAACCCAGACTTCGCTCTCCCATTCACCGTACACACAGATGCCTCTGAGACCAGGCCGGGCGCTGTTCTCTTGCAGACCTTCGACGGGGAGGAACACCCGGTCCTCTACATTAGTCAAAAGTTGTCCCCAGCTATGAGGAAGTATGCGGCCGTGGAACGATAGGCCCTGGCGATAAAGTGGGCCATTGAAGAGCTGTGATACTACCTGGCTGGTCGGCCTGGTGACAGACCGCACCCCACTGAAGCGGATGGCCAAGGCCAAGGACACTAATGCCAGGGTGACCCGATGGTTCCACTCATTGCAGGATTTCTCATTCCAGGTCCAGCACCGGGCAGGGACCCACCATGGGAATGCAGATGGCCTCTCGCGACTGGATGCACTGTGGGCCCGACACACGACGGCAGTGGGCTCGGAGCTGAGGGGAGGGTACTGTGGCGACAGGCCGGCGGCCGGCGCACAGGAAACAAAGATCGCTCCTCCCGCGACTGCCACAGTGGCGCTGAAGAGACAGCTCCGCTTCAGCGCCACCAATGTTTTGGATGGCCAGACAGTGCATGGCGGCGGGGCGGGGCCACCGACACACCCACGGCTCGTGAATGGTGCAACGCGCAGAAAGAATTCCACCATCCAGCAGGCGAGGGGAGAATATAAAAGGGCGATATTCCACTCGCAAGAGGATAGAAGGATCTCTGAGCATGTGTGCAAGTATCTGGCGTGTCTTAGGTGATATTTTGTGACAAGTGCATGTCTGCTATTCGCTGTTGTGTGTTTTTCTGGTTTTCAGACGAATCCGACGCGAGTGAAGGCTCCACCCCCTGGCTGTAACCGAAGACGGCTGAGACCCTCACCGTCCGATTGCACTTCGACACACACACGCACACCCGCACTCCCCTCACCGTCCGACTGAAATAAAGATCCCTCCAATGCCAACATGTACTGTGACACACTGAAGCAGAGCATGATCCCCTCCCTTCGGAGACTGGGCTGCAGGGCAGTATTCCAGCATGATAACGACCCCAAACACACCTCCAAGAAGACCACTGCCTTGCTAAAGAAGCTGAGGGTGAAGGTGATGGACTAAACCCTACTGAGCATCTGTGGTGCATCCTCAAACGGAAGGTGGAGGAGCACAAGGTCTCTAACATCCACCAGCTCCGTGACGTCGTCATGGAGGAGTGGAAGAGGATGGCCCTTGGTACATAGGGGGTCCCACAGGATACATGAAGTCCACTGGGGCGGGTTGCATCTTGGCGGGCATGGGCGGTACTAGTGTTTGCGGTTGGACCTGGTACCCGCTTGGCTGTGTCAGAGGGTCAGTATGTGCTGGGGCTGTTGTTTGTTGGGGAGGCACCATCAATGCTGCTTGTTTGGTATGTTCTTTCCTTCATTCCTTCTCTTCCTGTTTGGTCCTTGTCAGTTCACCGAGCTGTGCTTTATAGAGTTGGTTCATCAGGGTTTCCGTGGCATCCTTGGCTTCTCTTTTCAGCTTTCTGTTTTGTTCCATGTGATGGGTCACATGTGCCAGAAATGAATTCCATTCCATTGCGCTGAGCCCCACTACTTCTTCCAACTTCTTCTGCACCTCCCCTGGGAGAGCCTTCTTCAGCAGTAGTTTAAACAGTCCCACACTTGCCACTGACTCATCCCACTTGGCACCCGTTTCATCCCTCCATTTGTCTTGGAATTCTTGTATGAAGGTGATTACGTTCTCTTCGTCTTTGAGTTGTATGTTTTCGTGCTTCCTCGGGTCCATCTTTGCCGGATACATGCTTCTCACTGCGTCCCATATTCCTTGTCGATATAGGCCAAACGGGATAGCATCAGCCTGCGGGTCGTCTATCAAATCTCCATGTTCTGCTGTGTTGAACATCTCTTCAGCCCGCCCATTGCCCACTGTTTGGCAGAATATGGCTTCAATGTCACCAATCGCCAGGTGCTGTCCGGATGTCTTTTCCTTGAACTGTGTAATCCATTTCTGCCCCCCTTCACACATGTTGGGTAATCGTTGAATCAGACCAGTCAGGTCCATGAAGCTCCAGGGTGCATAATGAAGGGCTTTTCCCTTGACCATGAGAGGCATCTGACCTTGGGGTGGCTCCTCCAGATACAGGCTAGACTCGGACTGGGAGCGGGAACGCGCCAATGCCCGAGCCTTTGTGACGCCTGGTTGGAATCTCGCTGGGGTTTTCAGGCTCCCTCTGTCCCTTAGTGCTCTAGTTACACTGGACTTCACCTTTGTCGGGTGGGTGGCACCTGGGCCCTCATCCTCGCTAACGTCCTGTCCATTTTCTCCTTCGTCTTCAGATTCGGTCCCCTCACTCTCAGTCCCCTCTTGTTCATCCAGATCCATATCTGAACACCCTTGCTTACTCTTCCGCTGTTGCTTTACATTATGCACTCGTGTTGTGGCTTTTGAGGCCTTACCCATGCTTTTTAGCTGTTTTCCTGCTGACTGGTTCAGTGCTTCTCCCGAATTCTGTGGCCTCTTTGGTTCTTCCAGTCGGTGCTTGGTCGCATTCCTTGCAGCCTTTGCCATCTGGAGTGCTTGACCTGCAAGATTTTCCAGTTCCTCCATTTTACCCACCCCGTATGATATCCCGTTCTCCAGCCGCCGAACTCTGCCTTCCCATTCCTTTTCTTCCTCTGTCACATATGGGGTGAGCACCGCATCCCCTTCTATGCGGACCACTCGCCCCTCGGTGTGTCTCGGCTCCCCTTCTCCTCCTCTGGTGCGTGGAGCCTCTTGTGCTTTGTACATCTTACTGCCTTTTCTGCTCCTCCTCAACCAAATTGTATCCAATCTTCACCAGATTAGGCTCACATCATCGTGAAATGCATCTAAACAAAACTTCTCAAAGGAATTTTGATATTCAAAACCGTTCTCCTGAAATGCACTGGCAAATGCAAAAATGTAAAGCAGGGGTATGTAAAGCAGGGGTATCTCACTAATGCAGGTAAGTCTCATCAGAAATGTTGAGAAGAGTCTTCAGGATCATGCCCTGGATATACCCAAAACATTGTGACTGTGCCACCTTGTGGTTATGAACTGTAACCACTTTTATTTTTTTTCCTTATATCATTTGAAGAATTTGTAGTAAATTTACATTTCCTAATTCCTATAATTTGCTGGAGTATGCTGAAGTGAACGCACACCGACATCTGAAATTCACGTTTACTTCCAGTGGTAGCTCAGCTGTTAAGATGTTGGACTACTGCTTGGAAGGTCGTGGGTTCAAATCTCAGCACTGCCAACCTGCCACTGCTGGGCCCTTGAGCAAGGCCCTTAACCCAAGACTGTTCAGTTGCATAAATGTAAGTCACTCTGGATAGGGGCATCTGCCAAATGCCATAAATGTACATGTAAATATAATCTACCAAATTTTATTTTGACAGGACTTCAAGAAACAGTTATCTGACTTTGGTTTTCCCTCTGTGTATGGCCATGCCCCAAATTTGCAAATGAGCTCATAATTTTCTCCTGTGCATGATTTTGTGCAAATCCACAGAAGCAGTCATGTGTTACAGCTGTTTGAGTAAATTAGGCTCCGCCTTGTATGAATTGAGTGGCATGTGGCAGTCATATTTTTTCCTTTTCTAAATGTTCTGAACAACTTTTTTGAAAAAGAGATTCCCCTGAATGTCACGTTTCAGTGATGTGAGGAAGTTCAGACGTTTACAAGCGCAGGATGAACAGGTTTTATTTAGGAGAGAGACAGGCAGACAAATCCAAAACGTGATCCAAAACGTAATCCAAAAACAGGCAAAAGGTCAGGCGATCGGCAAACAGATATAAAGGGGCGAGGCACAAATCAAGATCGTGGTCACGGAAAACAGGGTCGAGATACAAAACATGAAACATAAGCTACAGTGAGGGACTGGTAGCGGAGAAACCAGCGTGAACTACACTAACGAACCTAAACATGACATGAACTATGACTATGACTCAAAACATGAAACTATGAACTGTGGTTATCTATCGTATGGACTCTAAACTAATCTATTCTAACTCAATATTCCGCCTTGTGTGCTGGGAGGCGCGCGGTATATATGCGGACATAATCAGCCTTATAATGGCTGGCGGCGGAGGGCGATTCAGACACACGTGAAACAACAACCAATGACAGAACGGGGAGGAGACATAACATAAACATAAACAAATGCACGAGTCGAAATGTCACGATTGTCAACAAGGGAAAAAGTACGCGTGCTCACATGCTCCACAGCGCGCTGCTTAAAGGGGGACTCGTAACACTGAAGCACCAATTTTGTGCAAATAGCCCAAAAATCCTAGGACAAGATGTCAAAAGTAGGTTTTGCACATTATGCAAATTAGTAAAATAAATAAATAAATCCATATCCAAGGAATAAGAGGGTAACACACTTGTAACGCACTCCTTACACTTTAGTAATTCTGCTGCTTCTTCTTCTTCTTCCAAGCTGTTATCAGCATCAGGGCCAAAATCCAGTGTCTGTCATGGTAGGGGGCCGTGTCAGTGGCCATGGTATGGGGCCGTGAAAGTGCCCAAGGTATGGGGGCGTGTCAGTGCCCAAGGTATGGTGGCATGTCAGTGCCCATGGTATGGGGGCGTGTCAGTGCCCATGGTATGGGGGCATGTCAGTGCCCAAGGTATGGGGGTGTGTCAGTGCACATGGCATGGGTAACTTCATCTGTGAAGGCATCATTAATGCAGAAATTTATGTACACATTTTGGAGCAACATAATCTGCCATCCAGAGCAGGACAGCACCAAACCACATTCTGCCCGGATTACAAGCGCGTGGTTGCGTAAGCAGAGAGTGTGTGTGCTAGCATGGCCTGCTGCAGTAATGACCTGTCTCCCATTGAGAACGTGGTACATTATGAAGTGCAATATAAGGCGATGAAGGTCTCGTACAGTTGCACAGCTGAAGAAATGCATAATGGATGAATGGAGGAAAATTCCGTTTGCTGAACTTAACCAACTGGTGTCTTCACTCAGCATCCAAACGCTTAATAAGTGTTATTAAAAGAAAAGCTGATGTTACACATCAGCCGACTATCCCAACTTTTTGGAGTGTGTTGCCGTCATCAGATTTGAAATGTATAATGTCTATTTTCAAAAATAAATTCAATTCACAAAGTAAAACATAAAATAATATGTTAATAATGTGTTTTCAGTATAATACAGGGTGAACTGAATTTTCAATCGATTCTTTTGGGTTTTTTTTTTCTTTCATTTTCCATACCGTCCCAACTTTTTCGGAATTGGATTTTCAGTTGTATTTACAGTTAAAGACCCCTGCTGTAAAAAAAAATCAACAGAAGCCATCACAGAACTTCTAATGGTTTCCACTACAAATACCATTACAAACAATCACCATCACCTTTTTTGCCATTAATGGTATCCACTAGATATAAGGCCACCAATAGAAGGCAACAAATTACCATTAGAGACCCACAGCGCCCATTACAGTTTCCATTAAAACAATGCAATTCCCATTAAAACCATTACACATTCTATGAGGGTTTCTATTGTTTTTCGGTGTTTTTTTTCCAAATTAAAAACCTGAAATGAGCCGAGTCGACCACTAGGTGGTGGTAAACACACTTGCCATCTATCGGTATCTTAGTAACATCTTGTGTTGGAATAAAATAAAATCCTCCACAAATAAAAAAGTATCTCTCTTTGTCTTTGTCTCCTTTCTCTCTCTTTTTGAAACAGTGACTCATATCACTAATCCCTCTATTCAACTTATCCAAGACACACCCAGAGTGAATTTTAAGGAGACGCACTTCTTCATAATTACACAATTACAAGGCATGTGAAGCTCCAGCCAATCAGCTTCGACCTCCCCGGTGCGTTCGACCAATCAGATTCGGCGCAGGTGAGACGCAGACGTCATGTGTTCGGGAGTGGAGCTGCACTGGCTGCTGCTGCCAGTAATAACCTCTCGCTCTCTCTCACTCACTCACACCTGCTGAGTTTTTCTCTGATTTATTTATGTTATTGACTTGATTCCGCACGAGCTGGAGATGTTTAGGAGCTGCGTGTGTATCCTGTGCGCGTGCGCTGAGACCCATGTTGGATGAAGGTGTTTATTATAGTTTATGTACCTCTTCCTACCATTGGAAGAAGCCATGTTGGTGGTGCAACAGCTCCTGTTATAAAATCAGCTATAGTATACAGATTTAAATAATCTAGGATCACCTCTTTAAAATGTTGTACTCCAGCTGAATTTATAACTGGAGCGGTGGCACCACCAGCTGGCTTCTTCCAATGATAGAAAGAGGAGAATTCACACGGAACTCAAGTTCACACTTTAAATTCACAAGTCATTTAAACACTAAACGAGTCAGCAGAGTGTGAACCTCAATAATGATCAGAAATATTTAAACGGCATGGCCACCACATGTCAATCAATTCTATTTAGGTGGAGCCTAATTTACTCAAGCAGCTGTAACTCATGATTGTTTGAACGGATTTTCACCAAACTTGAAAGACTTATACCGGATAATATTCGGAGCAAAGTTTGGTGTGTGGCCGTTCATCGGGGGCAGAATTGCACAAAACCTGAAATATAAGGTGCTTGAAAATTTGTGTACCCTTTAGAATTTAGAATTTTCTACATTTCTGCATAAATATGACCTAAAACATCATCAGATTTTCACGTAATGCATCTAGGAATCATCATGAAACTTGATAGGTACCTTGTTGTGGATAAAAAATGTCATAAAATAAACATAAGGGAGACCTAGCTTCCAACAAAGGGGAGAAGAAGAAAAGACAGGCACCAAGACACACAGAAGCAGTGTGAGGCGGATATTGACTGATATTGAATATTGAATTGGATTCACACTTTAAAGATCTTAGATCTTTAAGAGTAATACACTATGGTTTATTACTCAAAAAGTCAAAAAGAAGTATACGAGCTGAGGAGTGCTAACACACACACACACACAGACACACGCTCGTACAGTCAAGGGCGGGCAAGTAGACATAACATACGCACACACACATACTACTATAACTTTACAAGAATAATAAAAAGGAATATTAAGACATTATAAGGGTAATATCTTATTATTATTATTATTATAATATATATATATATATATATATATATATATATATATATATATATATATATATCCTTTAAAACAAACAGAATAATAGGATATGTGGGACAGTAATGATATTATGAAGTAGGAAGTACAGCAGACCGTTTTTCAAGTAGTATAACTATATATAATAAGAGATATAGAGCAAATATGAAAATAAATTATAAACTAGAAATGCAGGCTCGCAAGGAAGGCCTTAATTTTAAGAAAGAACCATGAGGAGCCATTTATATGGGTGGCTGAGTCAAGCTGCCCCCCTGCGAGATAACAATAAGACCAAGGTCACTCTAGATTGTTTAGTCTTGTCCACTTTCTATTTTACGGGTAATTCAAATTCTCCGGTTTTGATTCTCTGGGTAACTGAAAATCTCTGGTTTTTGTTCTCTGGGTAACTGAAACTCTCTGGTTTTGACTTTCTGGGTTATTAGAAATCCCTGGGTTCTGATTTTATGTGTAAATTGAAACCCCTGGTTTTGATTCTATGTGTAAGTGAAATAGCCCTTTTCTGGAACATAAGAGTAAGGTAAATGAGCTCTTTTTTAACTCTATTGGTAGTGAGATCATAGTCTTCTTGAAACATATGGGTTATTTAGTGTGTAAGTACAGTATAAATACTGGAGCTTAAGCTCAGGGTATTGGGATCACTTCTGAGAATTCTCATCGGTGTGGATCTCGTGTGGTGGAATGGAACAATAAAGCTGGACCCTTGCTTCTTCTCACTCACGGCTGGTGTATCTCCAACTGGGCTCAGAGGTAGATGTGAGTATTGGCTTCTATGTTGAATTTTAAGTGTTTTTGGGTAATAGGCTAAATTTGAGCCAACAACCTTCAGGACCATGCCCTGAATGTACTCAAGAAGTTTATTGACTGCGCCATCTTGTGGTCAAGAATTGCAACAACTTTCATTTTCATTTGAACTACTCCTCCTACAAATTATGCCCAATCAGTACCAAATTTGGCACAAATCATCTTCAGACCAACCTGCACAAAATTTATAACAGCGCCACTTACTGGTCAAAAGTTGCCGAAAATCTATGTGCCATTTTTGCTACTCCTCCTCCAAATTTTGTCCAATTTTCCATTTAATTTACAAAAAAACTCGAGTGAAGTTTGCAAAAATGAACAGCAGAGTGCTCCAGGACTATACAATCCACATAGTTTCACAGAGGCTAAAGCAGGACATTTTCAGTCTACTCTCAAAATTTTTAACAACTTGTGGAAAAAAAAGCAAGGTATTCTCTTAAGAAAGATATTTTAATGATTGTATGTAGTACATGGATCTGGTGACCAACATCAGTGCAAAGTAATGTAAAAAAGTAAGCAAATTTGCACATCATATTTCCCATTCAAAGCTGTCAAATGCAAACTAACAAAACAAACCTCTGTAGAAGTACATTATACAACAACTAACAAGCCTTAAGGGTTATCTTTATTTAATTCCTTTTTTAAACACTAGCTTTCTATTTTTTTCCCTAAGTAACTGAAAACCAACCACCAAACATTTACTTATAATAATAATAATAATAATAATAATAATAATTCCTTACATTTATATAGCGCCTTTCTATACACTCAAAGCACTTTACTTATACGGGGGGGTGTTATCTCCTCAGCTCCTCAAGAATGATGTAGCCAATTCAGGGATGGAGATTATTATGGGGCCATGATAGAGAACGGCCAATGGGGGAATTTCACCAGGACACCGGGGTTATACCCCTACTCTTTTATGATACGTCTCCTGGGATTTTTAATGACCACAGAGAGTCAGGACCTCGGTTTAACGCCTCATCCGAAAGATTTATAAGTACACAATGTATTAACATGAACATAATCAATAAAAGCCCACCACCAAACATTTACTTATAAGTACATATTGTTTTAACATAAACTTATTCAAGAGAAAAGTATACAATTAAACAACACCTGCCCCAGTTTCCAGTGAACCAAAACTATTTTACTGTTATATTATAGATTAAGTTCTAGTTTAAGTGATGATCCTGGTTTAAACATACTACATAATATCTAGATCTGAATGAATTCTTGAAGAACGCTTCTTGAGGGAGACGTTCTTCTCATTCCAGTTGCAGAGAGTCATCTGTTTAGGAAGAGAAACATGTACAGTTTTTGATATATTCAGGTTGAAGGAGTGAGTGAAGGACAAAGTGAACGTGATACACACTTCTACAGTTAAGTCTTTAGTGCTGGACTGAAAGTTCTAGCAACTATCATGCTTTATGACATTAATATTAAAACGTACACGATCCTGGTTAATGTTCTGGATGTTTATTGCTCACCTTCAGTAATAATAGCAGAGGAAATTAAGCTTCTCGTTGCAGTCTCTGTTCTCCCAGACTTTCGTGTTGAAGTTGTACGCACCACAGCGATAGGGTTGGACTGGGCATGAAGGCAGTGATACCAGGCTCCCCAGCGGCATCCCGTTCACCCAGAACCATTGTCCATCGAGGAAACGCAGACCTGTCCACACACTGGCTGTTTGAGCTTGTTGAGTCTCTGTTTTAAGCATGTCTAGCAGTGTTCCCGAATCCACAAAGGTCAAGTCAGTGTAGTGCGTCCTGCAGTACTTGAGAGCCTCATCCCATGTTTTTTTCTCCTTCACCAACACGAACCTCCTACAACAAATGGGAGCAAAATTTCCCCCACAGCTAGTATCAAACCAGCCATTAGAATTCATAACAGCACAATTCTCTCCTGGACTCCGATCATCAGGCTCGCCAGAGGACCACTTTGTGAAATTTACTTCTTTTCCATTAGACCACTTCCAGGCGTTGACATGTGGTGTAGTTCTGTTCAGCCCATTCCAAGCATGTGCATAGTTTTGCCCTATAACCTTCACAGCTCTCTGGTTTTCCTCTTCAGTAGTGATGATAGCCAAATCCCCATAGTGCTGCCTGCAATAGTTCTGAGCTGTAGCCCTGTCCATTGACTGAGCAACGAAACTGTATTCTATTACCAGACTTACAGCCATCCCATAAAGTACCAACAGGAGACACGTGAAACAGAGAGATTTCATTTTTTAAGTTTTTTTTTTTTTTTTAACTGTTATGCGTCTCAACTCTGTAATCCTTTTGTTGCTTCTCCGCTGGCCCAGCTTACAACTTAGTCATTTCAGCTTGTCTGAATTCATTTAAAGCACATGCAAAAGAGCATTAAAGCGTCATCATTAGTTCACCAAAACCCAAAGAGTGGCAAGCTTGGACAACATCACATTAGTACGTGTAATATATATTACAGGTCATATGTTCTTGCAGTAAGAACACACAATGAGGCAGTAGTCCAGAGTTCGGTGTTTAATCAAATGATCATCCACTGCATTTATTCTGCACACTCAAGTCAGGATACACGACGATACGTGTGTGGTGTCTAAATAAAGAAAAAAAATATGAATAATCAATTTACAATTAGAATAGAATACACTAGATATGAAATCATCAGTTGTAATGTAAACATTTGACTGTTGGATGAAACGTCATTTCTAATGGCACATTACTGTACATAAGCAAATATAACAATAATGAATATGCTGCAGATTAATGACTGTAAGGTCGCTGATATACACCACACACTGCAAGGTGGCTGAATTGAAGAATTAAATTACTAAGCCTTTTCACCATGTGAGCGGAATGAGTGCAGAGTAAGAATGATAATATAGTCTTGAATCTTGAATATCAACCAGACTGACTAACACTTCTGTTCTTAATGTTTTGTAGCTCGAACTTTTCTGCATTTCTTGTGAGGTTCTGAAGGTAAAAATTGTCACTCGTGCGTTTAATTATTAGCGTTACTGTACACACCTTCAAAGAGCTACAAGACTGCCTGCTACACTCCTGGGGAACTCTTTTTCTGTTATTTATTAATTCTTATTAACGTCGGTGTCCTGGCGATGTACTGCACTAACCACAATGCTAAAATTACAGGGGGAAAACATTTTTTAATGAAAAATGAGTGGAGGAAAAATGATTCAATAAAAAAGTTCAATCCTTCATAGATTCTGTAGTCCAGTCCCTCTTCAAAGAAATTAGGTACACTGTAAAACTGGACAGTTCATTTAACTGAAAAAAATTTGAGGAAACTAATTACCTCAAAATTTTTAAGTTGATAAATCAATTTCTTTAAGGCAAGTGCACTTAAATAGAGTTAATTGAGTTAAAATTTTGTTATATTTAAGCGAGCATCTACCAGACAGTCAGTCTCAGTCATATTCAATCAGTAACCTGTGCCGTCAGATCTGCAGCCCAGCAGTAGCAAACAAGCTCATGGTGAACTCCTATAACGACACAGGTGTGCAGTAAACAAATTCAAACAAACTGAAAACAATTTACATCATAGACAATCACCAATCTCATGACTGGTTCTTCCTCAGACATGTGTGTGTCTTCAGTCATTTTTAAAATAAGACCAAATGTTCATTTAGTTTCATCAATTTTTTTGTATGTCCCATCGACTGTAATTAAATTGGTGTTATATCGGCCTCGTATCATCTACGCTGCTTTCTAGATATCGGCATTGCCATTAAAAAACCCATATCGGTCGACCACTACAAATAATGTTACTTCATTTATTTAAAATATATTAATCATAGCTCCCAATTTTAATAAAAGGCTTGATATGTGTTTTGAAAATGTAATGTGTCTAAAAATCAAACAGTGGAGCAACTTAATTTTTTATATTGCATTATTATTATTATTATCATCATCATCATTATCCCTGGATAGGAAGGTGCTCCAGGCACTTATAATCCATGTAGTTTCAGTTACTAAAGCAGTCCATTTTCAGACTATTCTTTCATTTAAAAAAAGTGTTGTGTCAATGTGCAAAGTCATTGCTGAGATACAGCCTCACTTCCTTTTTGGCAGCTTTGCTGTCAGATTTGTTGGCCCATTACGGACAAACTTTGTGGACTATTCAAAATTATTTTGAAAACTTTTGTGATGTTTACTCTGAAGACGATGTATGCCAAATGTGATAATGACTGGACAAAATAACATGAACAAAATAAACATAATTCCAAATTTGACCCAATAGTGGTACTAGAGTTTTTGTAGCACTTGGCCCAAATTTTGGTCAGAAGTTCCTTCGACCTAGTCAGTTTGGAAAACTTCACAACTTTTTACCGGATAGTTCTACGGGCTTCCAAAGACACCGTAGCCAGAAGAGGAATCATAATAATAATAAAAGATGCAGAATAACCTTTGGGTGCCTACACACCTTCAGTGCTTGACCTCATATACTGCAAGCAGCTAATGGTGGGTCCAAGCACCAAGGGGGTTGCAACTTTAGAATTCCTATGTGCATGTACTGGACATATGGCGTATAAATCATCTTGATGTTGGTTGCATGACATCATAATGCTCAGATCAGACAAGACATCAGATAAGACAACCCATAGTAAACTTAATTTAAAAATAAACCGTGTTACATGAGTGTCAATACAGAAGGACTCAACAATTTCTGTGAAGGGTGAGGACTCTATAGGCGCATAAAAGCTTAAATACTGACTTTTTGCACCATTGTTACATTATTATTGTTTTTGTTAGAGTTTTTCTTTCTTTCTTCTTCTTCTTCTTCTTCTTCTTCTTCTTCTTCTTCTTCTTATGCCTTAAAACAAATCATGCAGTCCAAACAGTAAGTCGTAGGGACATGAAACTTGGTCAGTATGTAGTACTCCCTCCCGCTACTCAAGGAAGAGAGATGGGCCAAGCGAGCCCAAGTGTTTACGTTTATCTCATGAACCATGAGTCTTACAAACAAAAGTTTTTTTCACTTGACTTCTCCTTGACCTCAAGATCCATTCACCTCTGTCCACTTAGACTTTTTGATAATTTGCATAATATGCAAAACCTACTTTTGTGAACTAGCCCTAGGATTTTTGGCCTGTCTTCACCAATTTGGTGTCAAACTATTCACCTGAGTGTGACCCTGAATAATGATCAAAAACAATGTTGACATTCATAAACAACATGGCCGCCAAGTGTCAATCAACACTAATTATGCGGAGTCTTATTTATTCAACCAGGTGTAACTCATGAGTGCTTGCATGGATTCACATGAAACTTGAAAGCCATGTATACATGGAGATACTCAGGTCATGTGTAATGTTTTTGGTGTGATCATACATAAACGATTGGAGCTAAGGTCGTATAATTGTTTCTCAGTAACCATAAGACCGATCAAGCTGATATTTTATATTTTGCATCTATATGCTAATCTCTTAACGGAGCATTCTGACCAGATTTGGGCCAGTTGCTGACAACGCTCAAATTTGTAAGTATGTTTATGGTCATAACGTTTGAACTGTGTGTCTAAAGTTTAAAAGCCAGGTATTCCTGGATTCCCTGGGTCAAGACGAGTTCAACACTTCCTACGATGTCAATTTCTGTGAGGCTGAATCTCAGCAACGACTTTGTGCAGTGACACAAAATTTGGTAAGCACCTTCAGGACCATGACCTGAGGCTATGCAACAAATTTCAGGTCAGTGCCAACTACTGGTCAAATGTTACATTAACATGCTGAAAATGCTTACATCTTACTGCCTTTTCTGCTCATCCTCCTCAACCAAATTGTATCCAATCTTCACCACATTTGGCTGACATCATCGTGACTTCTCAAAGGAATTTTGATATTCAAAACCGTTCTCCTGAAATGCACTGGCAAATGCAAAAGTGTAAAGCAGGGGTATCTCACTTATGCAGCTAAGTGTCATCACAATTGTTGAGGAGAGTCTTCAGGATCACGCCCTGAATATACCCAAAACGTTATGTGACTGTGCCACCTTGTGGTTATGAACTGTAACCACTTTCATTTTTTTCCTTATATCATTTGAAGAATTTGTAGTAAATTCACATTTCCTAATTCTTATAATTTGCTGGAGTATGCTGAAGTGAACGCACACCGACATCTGAAATTCACGTGTACTTCCTGTCAATCATCTTGGATTTAGTTAAAAACAGGGTTTTTTGCTACTCCTCCTACAAATTATGTCCAATCAACAACAAATTTGGCACGCATCGTATTCAGACCAACTTGGACAAAAGTCGATATTCCAAACTGTTTGCCTGTAATTGATTTTTTTGCTCCTCCTCCTCCAAATTTTGTAAAATTGAATTGAATTTACCCAAGACGTTTCCTGACAGCTCCACCTTGTGTTCAAGAACTGTAACATCTTATTTGTGCTAAATTCACAGTTCTTTTTTCCTATAAATCCCTGGAGTATGCTGAAATGCTTGGCCACTGAAAAATTCTGCTTGTAATATGGAGTAAAAATTTGTGCCAAAACTAAACAAATAAATATACCAATATATAAACACAATCTGCTTTGCACAGGAAGACTCGACTCTCAAACAAACAGAAAGAGATTTGCCAATACAAATGGCAATTTGAGAGAAAACGCAGGGGTATAACAGATAAATGTCCTGTGTTTGTCATGGCAAACAATCTTTCCAGCCTAAGTCAAAATAACTTCAGAGACAGAGGGTTTGTAGATGTCAAAAGGTAATTCAACTTTATTGAAACAATAATGTGAGACAGTCTGCAGAAAGTCTAAATTATGCAAACACACACAGCCCTTTTTATACCTTTCTCCACAGCGTACTCATTACTCTTAGGCGGGGTTTTACCTTTTTCATTAAAAACAGACCAATCTTCTTCGCCACAATCAATTATTCATGTCTATATGTTATCTTAAATTTGTGGAGCATGCGCAGTTAGTTGTTTTTCTTGAAAGGGTTTTATGAGGACAAGGTTTCTGTTAAAAAAAAAAAAGGTTTCACTCAGACAGAGTCTTTGTTTTTTGTTTCTCTCTGACCAACACTCCCTTCTTATGTCTCAATGAGCTTCTGTCTATTTCTATCTGCTGTCCTAGCTGATATCTACCTCCCTTCCTCAGGCCCTATCCTAAATCGTTAATTGGTATCCAGCCTCAAGGTTATTTACTTACAAAAGCAGTTTTCAACGAATGTCTAATGCCAATTTATTTCTATGTAGGAAGGTACAGGCTGATACAGAAAAACTATTACTGTACAGTAAGACACAGAATTCATCTAACTCAATACACACTTAGAATAAAACTTGATCAAAAAGTGTTCTATGGATTTAGATTATGCTTCTAAATATTGATTATCATATAGATTATGCTTGTTAACTAATATCGATTATTAGATTATGCTTAAGTAATAATTCTAAATGTTGGTTGTACATATTGATTACACTTCATAAATATTTTCTACATGTTTCACAAACATACATACATACATATATAAATGGGGGGGGGGGGGGGTTACATGCATGGGGGGGCACAGTGGTTTAGTGGTTTGAATCCTGCCTCTGCCATGTGAGCACATAGTTTGCATGCTCTCCCCGTGCTTTGGGGGTTTCCTCCAGGTATTCCAGATTCCTCCCCCAGTCCAAAGACATTTGCTGTAGGCTGATTGGCATTTCCAAAATTGTCCGTAGTGTATGAATGGGTGTGTGAGTGTGTATGTCATTGTGCCCTGCAATGGGTTTCCTGAGATCCCTGGGATAGACTCCAGGCTCCTACGCAACCCTGTGCAGGATAAGCAGTAAGGAAATCCATCCCTTTTCCTTACTGCTTATCCTCAAAAACAAACAAACAAACAAACAAAAAACAAACAAACAAAAAATGCAAGAGAAGTTTTAACATATGAACAGCAGGGTGCTTCAGGAACATACAATCCACAAAGATCCACATAGTCTGTGGTATAGATGTCAACAGGGGGTGAATTGAGTTTAGTTTTTACATGACTTACTTTACTTAAAGTTGACTTTTTAACAACTTGGAGGTATTCTGTTTACAGCAATGTTTTTTTTTTTTTTATGATAGTATTTAGTACAGGAATAACAATGATTAAATGTATTTTGTGCCTCAAGGTCAATGCAAAGTAATGTCAGAAAGTACTATACCTTTGCGCATCAGATTTCCTATTCAAAGCCGTCAAATGCAAACTAAGAAAGCAGGCCTCTATAGAACAACATAACTTCAGCCTTCAAGTTATCTTGAGTTATCTTGGATTATCTAGGTTATCTTCATTCCATTTAATTTTTTTTAAACACTAGCGTTCTAGTTTTTCCCTACAAGTCACTGAAAAACAACCACCAAACATTTACTCTGAAGTACATAATGTTCTAACATGAAATTATTACACCTGCCCCAATTCACTGTTATATTATAGATTAAGTTCTAGTTTAAGTGATGATCCTGGGTTAAACATACTACATAATATCTAGATCTGAATGAATTCTTGAAGAACGCTTCTTGAGGGAGACGTTCTTCTCATTCCAGTTGCAGAGAGTCATCTGTTTAGGAAGAGAAACATGTACAGTTTTTGATATATTCAGGTTGAAGGAGTGAGTGAAGGACAAAGTGAACGTGATACACACTTCTACAGTTAAGTCTTTAGTGCTGGACTTAAAGTTCTAGCAACTATCATGCTTTATGACATTAATATTAAAACGTACACGATCCTGGTTAATGTTCTGGATGTTTATTGCTCACCTTCAGTAATAATAGCAGAGGAAATTAAGCTTCTCGTTGCAGTCTCTGTTCTCCCAGACGTACGTGTTGAAGTTGTACGCACCACAGCGATAGGGTTGGACTGGGCATGAAGGCAGTGATACCAGGCTCCCCAGCGGCATCCCGTTCACCCAGAACCATTGTCCATCGAGGAAACGCAGACCTGTCCACACACTGGCTGTTTGAGCTTGTTGAGTCTCTGTTTTAAGCAGGTCTAGCAGTGTTCCCGAATCCACAAAGGTCAAGTCAGTGTAGTGCGTTCTGCAGTACTTGAGAGCCTCATCCCATGTTTTTTTCTCCTTCACCAACACGAACCTCCTACAACAAATGGAAGGGAAAGTTCTATAACAGCTAGTATCAAACCAGCCATATGAATTCATAACAGCACAATTCTCTCCTGGACTCCGATCATCAGGCTCGCCGGGGTTCCACTTTGTGAAATTTACTTCTTTTCCATTAGACCACTTCCAGGCGTTGACATGTGGTGTAGTTCTGTTCAGCCCATTCCAAGCATGTGCATAGTTTTGCCCTGTAACCTTCACAGCTCTCTGGTTTTCCTCTTCAGTAGTGATGATAGCCAAATCCCCATAGTGCTGCCTGCAATAGTTCTGAGCTGTAGCCCTGTTCATCGACTGAGCAACGAAACTGTATTCTATTACCAGACTTACAGCCATCCCATAAAGTTCCAACAGGAGACACATAAAGAAGAGAGATTTCATCTTTTAAGCGTTTTTTTTTTTTTAAACTGTTAAGCCTCTCAACTCTGTAATCCTTTTGTTGCTTCTCCGCTGGCCCAGCTTACAACTTAGTCACTTCAGCTTGTCTGAATTCATTTAAAGCACATGCAAAAGAGCATTAAAGCGTCCTCGTCAATTGACCAAAACCCAAAGGGTGGCAAGCTTGGACAGCATCAACTATGTGGCCACAGGGCATGGTCAAGCAACAGCTGTTGATGGAGCAGAAGCGGGTCGAACTGGCAGGTAACGCTTGATGATTCTCACCAGTTACCTATTACCGTGAGTCTACTTATTTGTGTTTCTTTCTGCTTTCAGTGACTCCCATAACTGGCGAGAGAGACTCTAAACTCCGGACCGCATACAAGACTGCTGCACTCTTGAGGAACTCTCTCTTAGAAAACAACACATCAGACCAAGCAGGACACTGAAGATTATTCTGGTTGTGACAGTTAATCCATAGTTAGTGTGATGATCTACAACATGTAGTTGCACATGTTACTCTTCTAACGTCATTTCAATGCTAGAGTTGGTGTTGGACTCAACTTCACAGAGAACATCATGGCCTACAAACTTGGCTGCCATAGCCTCCAATTCTAATACGTCACTGGCTGCATCTGAATATCCCTGCTATCTTACTATATAGTAGGCGAAAAACAGTCAGCCAAAGGAGTAGTACGTCTGAACCCTCAGTATTCATCAAACAGTATTCAAGAAATACCCGGATGACCTACTGCTTCCGCCTCGATTCTGCAGTATGGAACCACTGGACATTGTGGACACTGAGCTATCCCATAATGCACTATGACTGGCGCGGAAGAGCTGTCAGAATCGGTGCCGTGTAGTACGCCCGGATTGTATTCATGCTTACGGTGCTGTGAAAAAGTATTTGCCCACTTCTTGATTTATTCTGTTTTTGTGTATCTCTCATACTAAATAAATTTATTTGGTTTGTTTAGATCTACAAACCAAATAAAGCATAAAATAAAGGCGACCTGAATAAACACACAATACAGTTTATTATTTTTTTTTTGCAAGTTGCCCAGACCCTGAAGCAGCAAAGCATCCCCACACCATCACACTTCCACCACCATGCTTGACCGTAGCTATGATGTTCTTTTTGTGGAATTCTGTGTTTGGTTTTTCGAATGTCTTCCAAACAGTTCCACTTTCCACGCTTTACTCCACAGAACATTCTCCCAAAAGGTTTGAGGATCATCATGGTGTGTTTTGGGGCAGTGGTGCTGTTAAGATGTTGGACTACTGCTTGGAAGGTCGTGGGTTCAAATCTCAGCACTGCCAACCTGCCACTGCTGGGCCCTTGAGCAAGGCCCTTAACCCAAGACTGTTCTGATGTATAAATGTAAGTCATTCTGGAAAGGTGCATCGGCCAAGTGCCGTACATGTAAATACAATCTACCAAATTTTATCTTGACAGGACTTCAAGAAACAGTTATATGACTTTGGCTTACCCTCTGTGTATGGCCATGCCCCAAATTTGCAAATGAGCTCATAATTTTCTCCTGTGCATGATTTTGTGCAAATCCACAGAAGCAGTCATGTGTTACAGCTGTTTGAATAAATTAGGCTCCGCCTTGCATGAATTGAGTGGCATGTGGCAGCCATATTTTTTATTTTTCTAAATGTTCTGAAAAATAACTTTTCTGAAAAAGAGATTCCCCTGAAGCACCAATTTTGTGCAAATAGACCAAAAATCCTAGGACAAGATGTCAAAAGTAGGTTTTGCACATTATGCAAATTAGTAAAAAAAAAAAAAAAATTCCAAGGAATAAGAGGGTAACACATTTTTAATGCACTCCTTACACTTTAGTAATTCTTCTTCTTCTTCTTCCGAGCTGTTATCAGCATCAGGGCCAAAATCCAGAGTCTGTCATGGTATGGGGGCGTGTCAGTGCACGTGGCATGGGTAACTTGCACATCTGTGAGGGCATCATTAATGCAGAAATATATGTACACATTGTGGAGCAAAATAATCTGCCATCCAGAGCAGGACAACACCAAACCACATTCTGCCCGGATTACAAGCGCGTGGTTGCGTAAGCAGAGAGTGTGTGTGCTAGCATGGCCTGCTGCAGTAATGACCTGTCTCCCATTGAGAACGTGGTACATTATGAAGTGCAGTATAAGGCGATGAAGGTCTCGTACAGTTGCACAGCTGAAGAAATGCATAATGGATGAACGGAGGAAAATTCCGCTCGCTGAACTTAACCAACTGGTGTCTTCACTCAGCATCCAAACGCTTAATAAGTGTTATTAAAAGAAAAGCTGATGTTACACATCAGCCGACTATCCCAACTTTTTGGAGTGTGTTGCCGTCATCAGATTTGAAATGTATAATGTCTATTTTCAAAAATAAATTCAATTCACAAAGT
Source organism: Ictalurus furcatus (assembly GCF_023375685.1). Taxonomy (NCBI): domain Eukaryota; kingdom Metazoa; phylum Chordata; class Actinopteri; order Siluriformes; family Ictaluridae; genus Ictalurus; species Ictalurus furcatus. The sequence continues at coordinate 1,709,012 of NC_071260.1, read as the reverse complement.
AAAACATCAAATAATATGTTAATAATGTGTTTTCAGTATAATACAGGGTGAACTGAATTTTCAATCGACTCTTGGGGATTTTTTTTGCATTTTCCATACCGTCCCAACTTTTTCGGAATTGGATTTTCCGTTGTATTTACAGTTAAAGACCCCTGCTGAAAAAAAATCAACAGAAGCCATCACAGAAATTCTAATGGTTTCCACTACAAATACCATTGCAAACGATCACCATCACCTTTTTTTGCCATTAATGGTATCCACTAGATATAAGGCCACCAATAGAAGGCAACAAGTTACCATTAGAGACCCACAGCGCCCATTACAGTTTCCATTAAAACAATGCAATTCCCATTAAAACCATTACACATTCTATGAGGGTTTCTATTGTTTTTTGGTGTTTTTTTTTTCCAAATTAAAAACCTGAAATGAGCCGAGTCGACCACTAGGTGGTGGTAAACACTTACACTTGCCATCTATCGGTAACTTAGTAACATCTTGTGTTGGAATAAAATAAAATCCTCCACAAATAAAAAAGTATCTCTCTTTGTCTTTGTCTCCTTTCTCTCTCTTTTTGAAACAGTGACTCATATCACTAATCCCTCTATTCATCTTATCCAAGACACACCCAGAGTGAATTTTAAGGAGACGCACTTCTTCATAATTACACAATTACAAGGCATGTGAAGCTCCAGCCAATCAGCTTCGACCTCCCCGGTTCGTTCGACCAATCAGATTCGGCGCAGGTGAGACGCAGACGTCATGTGTTCGGGAGTGGAGCTGCACTGGCTGCTGCTGCCAGTAATAACCTCTCTCTCTCTGTCTCTCTCTCACACACACACTCACACTCTGATTCTCTGATTTATTTATGTTATTGACTTGATTCCGCGCGTGCTGGAGATGTTTAGGAGCTGCGTGTGTATCCTGTGCGCGCGCGCTGAGACCCATGATGGATGAAGGAGTGTATTATTGTGTTGGTCAGAAGAGATCTTAGCAGGAACTTCAGAGGAACAATACAGAGGTGAGTTCAGAGAGCAGAGCTTTCTGGTGTCATGAGTGTGGCTTGTTTCATGAGACAGGAGGATCATGTAACCTTCAGGACATACACAGTAAACGCGGTTCAAATGGATTATCATGTAGAGTATCAGCTGGAAAAACAAACAAACAAATAAACAAACAAACAATAGAAACCCTCATAGAAAGTATAATGGTTGTATTAGGAATTGTATTGGTTTTAATGGAAACTGGAATGGTCCCTGTAGGTCTCTACTGGTAATTTGTTGCCTTCTATTGCTGGCACGTTATGTCTAGTGGATACCATTAAGGAGCCGTAATGGTTTTAATGGGTAGCTGAAGGTTTGTAATGGTAGTAATGTGCTGTACTGGCTTCTGTTGGTGTGTTGTTATGTTTAGTGTTTATCATTAAGGAGCTGTAATGGTTTTAATGGGTAGCTGAAGGTTTGTAATGGTAGTAATGTGCTGTACTGGCTTCTATTGGTGACCTTCTATTGGTGGGTTGTTATATCTAGTGGGTATCATTAAGGAGCTGTAATGGTTTTAATGGGTAGCTGAAGGTTTGTAATGGTAGTAATGTAATGGAAACCATTAGAATTTCTGTGATGGTTTCTGTTGTATTTTTCAGCAGGGGTAGCATCTCTCTGGTCAAGTAGTGATGTTTTTATAGTAATAATTTTTTCCTTGAATCCTGTTTACTGTCTCGATCAAAATGAGGCTTTTTTTTACATCATGTATCGTAGAGCCGGGCGATATTATTATATAAATTGATATCGTGATGAATCATGTCACAATACATTTTTCTCCGATATCGTTGGTATTGTGATTTTTATATATATATATATATATATATATATATATATATATATATATATATATATATATATATATATAATATATATGTAATATATATTATATATATATATATATATATATATATATATATATATATATATAATATATATGTAATATATATTATATATATATATATATATATATATATATATATATATATAATATATATGTAATATATATAATATAAAAAAATATAAATAACCAGCAGGTGGTTTGTTAGTACTGTATCGTCGTATTCATCGAATTAACTTTTAAATGTTTCCCTTATTTAAATGCAACACTGCTGTTTTGCTGGCATTTTGTCAGTAAACTTATATATACACCCACCCATCCACTTTATTAGGAACACCTGCACATTCATTCATTTCATCTAATCAGCCAAACTGCTGATCTCTGGGGATTTTCACACACAACAGTCTCGAGAGTTTATACCAAATGGTACAAAAAAGCATCCTGCAAGCAGAGGGTCTGCAGGCTGAAACACCTTGTGGCTGAGAGAGCTCAGAGGAGAATGAGCAGACTGGTCTGAGCTGATAGAAAGTCTATAGTAACTTGCATAAGCACTCTTTACAGCCGCGGTGAGCAGAAAAGCATGCACAAAAACATCAAACCTTGAGGTGGATGGGCTACAAGAGCAGAAGACCAGCCTCGGATTCCAGTTCTTGGCTGACAGGAGTACAACCTGATGTGGTCTTCTGCTGTTGTAGCCCATCAACGTCAAGGTTTTATGTGTTTTGCGCTCTGAGATGCTTTTCTTCTCACCACGGAAAATAATTATTAATAAAAGAGTGATTTATTTGAGTTACTATAGACTTCCTGTCAGTTCAGGCCAGTCTTGAAATATCATGAGGTACATAATCTGCCCACAATAATATAACTCTGGGTGTGGTGAGATCGTATATTTACACAGGATGTCAAACACAGACTTACCACACTGACATTATGGTGTGTTCTCAAACTGTAAAGTTAATGCATTTAAAAAAATATATATATATATATATTACTGTTATAAGAGCATCTATTCTATAGATTAACTCCTCTTACGGTAGAATGAAGAACATTTCTTTACAAAAATAAAATAAAAGGGGGAGAGAGAGAGGGGTTAACACATGAGTTTATCACATAGCCAAAACATTCAGTGTTCAGAGCTCTGTCTATGCTTCTGCTACTGTAAACACACTGCGCTGCTGTGTGAAGGCCATTTTGTCCATGAAAAAAATAATTAAAAAATCTATTTCAAGCCCCAAGTCAGGTGACCGTATTTATTTTGTGGTAATCATACCGCTGTCATAGAACTTATTAAATGTTATATTTGAGGAGTGCTCGAGTTATATGAGGTGTGTTTTCTTGTCTTAGAGATGGCGAGCGATCGTATGGCCATCCTGGATGACGACGAGGAAGAACAGAAGCGGAGATACGTCCTGGCTGAGCCGTTTAACACCCTGTCATTGGGGACAGCAAACAGCTCTCCACCCAGTCAAACATCATCGTCTGCTTCTGTCGACTCCCCGCCCCCGCCGACCTCTTCCAGTACGGACTGCCTGGAGCGGATCTGCCTGAGAATAGACGAGCGCCTCCTGATCTCCAAGATCTTCTACTTCTTCTTCTATGCCGCGTACGGTTCCCTGCACCCCCTCCTGGCTGTGTATTACAAGCAGCTGGGCATGACGCCGAGCCAGAGCGGCCTCCTGGTGGGGATCCGCTACTTCATCGAGTTCTGCAGCGCGCCGTTTTGGGGTATAGTAGCTGACCGCTTCAACAAAGGCAAGGCCGTCCTGCTGTTCTCCGTTTTCTGCTGGGTGGTGTTCAACTGCAGCATCGTCTTCGTCGAACCAGCACGCATGACTTGCATAGAGATAGGATCAGAAAACGTAACAACTCCGAGTTCCTCCGGAAACCAGACCAGACACCGTCGATACCTCATAGGGGATGTGTTGGGCATGCCGTCGACGTTTCAGACTTTATCTGGGGATTATAGCCCCCTCAATCGATTTGTAAGGAGCGATAACGCAAGCTCTTCTCTCTCCACTACAGCGTCGCCTAAACAGTACACTATCATTTACGACAAAAGCCAAGTGGACACCATCTTCCTCGTGATCCTGCTGGTGATCATCATCGGGGAGTTCTTCAGCGCGCCGGCAGTGACCATCGTCGACACCGTGACCCTGCAGTACCTGGGAAGGCAGCGCGACCGATACGGCCTCCAAAGGATGTGGGGTTCTCTAGGTTGGGGTATAGCCATGTTATCTGTAGGCATCTGGATCGACCACACACATCTCACCCTGATCATCCAGGGGGCCAACTGCATCCCTCCGGAGTACAAGAACTACCAGATCGCCTTCATCGTCTTCGGCGTGCTTATGACTTTAGCCCTTATCGTCGCAACGCAGTTCCGCTTCGATTCCAGGTTTGGAGCAGATCCGTCCGAACAGGACGTGAAGCAACAGGTGGAGATCCCTCACGTGGTCCAGAACACGTCCGAGTCCAGTATGGAGGAAGTCCCAGTGTGTCCCAGGTCTAACAACAACCCCCGGTTTCCGTTCAAGGACTTGATCCGTCTGCTGTGCGGGATCCGTTATGGCTCCGTGCTCTTCGTGGCCTGGTTCATGGGCTTTGGTTATGGCTTCGTGTTCACGTTCCTGTACTGGCACCTGGAGGACCTGAAAGGGACCACCACGCTGTTCGGGGTGTGCTCCGTGCTCAGCCACGCCTCCGAACTCGCCGCCTACTTCATCAGCCACAAACTCATCGGACTCGTCGGCCACATAAGGTACATTTTATTCACGAAACTCTGACGCAGGTGCATATTAACGCGCTCTGTTCTAATACGTTAGCGTTTCTATAGCAACAGCTCGTTCGCTGGGAGTCGTTCCCGTGAACGCATGAACGCATTTGTTGCATGGTGAAGGTTTCTTGACGTCTGTTTAACGTTTAAGGAAGGAGTCTTCAGCCTCAGTGCTTTTGTAACGGTAAGTTTTTCCGACGTCTTCGAAACGGAGGAGTTTGCGCGTTACGCTTTCCTCGTAAATTTTTGTCTCATCAACGTCAAGAGAGGGCAAATAAAGACGCTGGCGAGGGAGCGGATATTTCTGGCCGCGATAACGTAAGCGAGAACAGGAACGAACTTGTTTTCGTGGACGTCCCACGACGTTAAATGTAACCGTGAACGGATTAAAACTCTTATGCTGTACCGAGACAGTAAGATAAGAGAGAGAAATAAAACACTTTAGGATCTTCTGTTACAGGAACATAATCAACTTGAGGATGATAACGCTGACGCATCGCTTCGTCACTCAGCCGTGCCATTGATTATTATTACTGCATGACACGGAGTGTTTTATTCCTCACATATCACCTACTGATACTATATGCTCATGCACGATGAAGCCTAAATATCATGCATCCGGAAAATATCGCGGTGTTTTTTGCGTACCTCCTATCGACGCCTAGCTGCCTCCCGGCGGCGCTAACCGTTGGCCATTCGCTTTCCGTCGCCGTTTTAGCCGATACGCGTATTAGCATTCCTTTAAAGTCGACAGGCACGGACAGACGGAAACAAAATGGTAGAAAAATCTTTGATTTTAGCGTACAGTCAGTTACAATCGACTACATGTAATGGAGTGCTTATTATTTTAGGATTAAGTGATGAGTATTGTCTGTTTATTTTCTGTATCGTTTAAACCGATGTGTAAAAATAAATCATGATAATTGATTTAAAGGCGTATAAACTAAGTTCGGTTTCAACATGACGGCGTGTGTGGAACTGAATGTGGTAATGACTTAGACCTGTACATTGTAACTTCCTGTGTGTGTGTGTGTGTGTGTAAAAGCCTTCACACATTTGCATTAGTCAGTGCAAGGAAGCTACAAAGCATTACACATAGAGCGTATGTGAGCACCGAGAGCGGGTTCTGAAAGTCATCTTCGGCGTGTCGCACCCTCACGTGAACTCCTTCCTGTTTCTGCTAATCTCCAGCGTGAAACTGAGCCCAGCGTTCTCAGGAATCTGAGAGACCGGTGTGACGTGCCCCACACACTCCTCCTCAGTGTGCGTCGGTGTTCGTTACCGCTTCTGAGGCTCAACATTTAGCTGGTATGACCAGCGAATATTTGTAATCTCTCCAGTGCTTATGTAGACTGCACTGCTGTGCATAATTATTGGCACCCTTCATGAAAATGTATTTGAAAATACTGTTATTATAACATTAAACCTATTTCTAGAATTTAAAAAAAAACACACACACACTCTCTTCTCCACACACACACAATTTTTATATATATATACACAGATATATGTACACAAAAAAAGCTTGAAAGAAGTAAAAATGCCTCGAAATAGGTTATATTCATCATCTTGGGATTATTTTTAATCGGTCATCTGAGGAGGTTTACATTTCTGTAAAGCCTTCATGTATTAGATAAACCATTTTTATTTGTAATGCTTTTGCGTAGGATTTTATTTCTGTCGAACTGTCGAGGATTTTTGGCAAGTCCCATCTCTTGGTTCATCCTTGAACTGATTAATTAATCTAATCCTCTGTGCAGCCCTCTATAAACTTCTACATCTGTATCCAAATCATGTTTACTGTTTAACATTTGCCCATCTTTCTGATTCACCGAGCGCTTGATAAGCAGGCAAAGTGAAAGTCAACACCTTGTAACTCGTACTTAGTTCCTGTGCCACAGCGCTGAGGGACCAAAAGGTGCCTGTGTTGTCAATTTGTTGACTTTTTAGTGCTGAACACGCATCACGACGGCTGTCTCGGGTGTTTACCAGCTGTAAAATAAAGGGCACGAGCAAACAGTGGTGTGTGTGAGAGAGAGAGAGAGAGAGAGAGAGAGAGAGAGAGAGAGAGAGAGGTGAAGGTGAGGATGCGGTTTTAAACACACGTTCTCCGTCTGCTGTTCAGTATTTCCGAAGTGACATCACTGTGAAACGGTCTGAAGGTAAATTATGAGAATGAATTAATTACTAGAGTTGTAGATGACTGGCGGTGACGTGATCAGGTACTACTCTACAGTAATGGTTAAAGACTTGTATGAAAGTCGACACTTACAGCTTTAAGAACGAGCGATTTTTATTTTTATTTATTTATTTTCAGGAGTATTTCTTCTTGTTTACTTTCCCGTAACTTAGAATCTAGTCTGTATTGTAACCCTGCTTTCACACTAGCTCACAGCTCTCATGTCACTTGTAGTTTGTTTCTTAGGAGCTTGTAGCAACTGCTGCTGTTGTCACTTGTGGGCGTGGCCTGTCCGGCACGTTTTTATGTTCAGATGAGGAACAGTTGTAGCTACGTCACTTCGCAACTTGCAGAGATTTTTCTGGGGTTTGTTGTTGTTGTTGTTGTTGTTGTTGTTGCAGAAAACTACTTGAATTGGTGAAATTTACAATCGTATGAAATTATCTTTGGCAGCGATGTTTGTCGGTAAATGAGACCTTTTTTCACTGTACTCGAACTAGTTAAACACTAGTTATGCAACATGCTCAGCCTTGTACTTGCTTCGTTCTCAGATTAGATTAGCAAAGCTAAGTTAACTGTGCTAGCTACATATAGTACACTCCCCAGAGGCCCCTACGATCTCCGCTACGTCCTACCAAGGTTTATTTTTCTTCGTAATGTCTCTCTATACGTTTAACGAGAGGTCGTAGGATAAGATGTAAGATTGAAGATCCAATGTCCGATGTTTCTAACGTGCAGGCCTGAAATATATGTACGTGTTCAGAAGAGAACGTTTCCGAACGTACGGGATTTACACAGTTGATTTTAATATCACGTAGAAAACTTTTAATAAACAGCAGATAGTCTAAAGAGCTACGGGAGTTTCTGTTCATTTAAAATCATGCTCTCAAGTGATTTGGAGGCGAGTTTACATCTTTATATTTTCCTTAAATTGACCGGCCGTGAGTCGAGTCAAGCCGAGTGGCTTTATTGTCATTTCAACCATACACGTCTGGTACAGTACACAGTGAAAGGAAAGACACGTGTCTCCAGGACCACGGCGCAACATAAAACAATACACTAACCGCATGAGTGTGGACACTATACATAAAAGGGTTAAAGGAGGTGGAGAAATGATTGAGCAATGGTTTCTACTCTATCTAGTGCACTATATGTTCAAACTGCAAGTCATTTGGGATTCACCCAAATGCGGATCAGTTCCAGGAAGACGGTCATGGGATCTAAATAACGTGCTTGTTTATAATTATTTATCCAAGATGATGTGTGTGTGTGTGTGTGTGTGTGTGTGTGTAGCCCTGAATCGGAGTCGTTTCACTGCCTGTGTGATGTGTTTGTATAAGGAGTAGACAGCTAATTTTCTAAAAAACAAATAGACCAACTGATACCGTCGTAAAGAACGAATACCCGCGTATTCAAATTATCCAGTCTAGACATACTGATTTGCATTCTACAAGCTCGGAAACTCGACATCTCCTCATGTCCTGTAAGGTGACGACTGGATTGTACAGGCGCTCTGGTGCTTGGACCCCGGCGATTGTTAATTATACACATATTATGATTGGTATTGAAATGATTCATCAGTGCATGTCAATCAAACCTGAACAGTATGGTCACTTTATTGTTCTGTGGAACCTGGCAAGACTGTGAATGTTATTCGTGAATGGTGCTTGGACCCCGCAGATCGCAGCTTGCAGTTGTATTGTATTTAATGTATAAGGCAGGGTTTGATCGGTGTGTGTGTGTGTGTGATCTGTGCATTGCTTCTCAGCACTCCTTTCTGTGTTTAGCAGTCTGGTTTCAGAGCTGTGTGCTAATGATCCCATGGTCGGCGTAATCCGATCCCTGCCATTAGCTAACCAGATTCGTACAGCTCAGCTCGGCGCGTTTATCCATCGATCCGACTGACGTCCTGCTGTCCGGGATCGATTCAGTGCTCAGAAAGTGACCGAGATGAGGTCATGTGGAGAAGACTCCTGATTTGCGTGGATATCTCCATGCACGTCACATCACGGCTACGTTTGCATGTTGAATTCGGTGGCTCACGTGACTCACTACTGGCACACAGGAAGGAGTTTCCATTCTCGTAATGATCTGTTTTTAACACCATTTATAGTGATTGAAGGAAAACTCCGTGTGTGTGTGTGTGTGTGTGTGTGTGTGTGTGTGTGAGAGATTTTCATGGAGAAAAACTTAACTTGATATAACAGAAAACCTTTTATTTTTTTAAGCTAAAACTCGGATTTAGCGGAAGTCTAAGGACAGGCAATAAACATTTAAACACAAATGCATCTTTTTGTGAAAATTCCTCAGTCAGATATTTTAAAATCTAATCACACAAACTCCAGATGCCGTGAAGAGAGATTAGACTGAAAAACGCCTTGGTTTATTTCAGAAATGAAATGTTGATACATTTATACAGTATCTCACAAAAGTGAGTACACCCCTCACATTTGTGTAAATATTTGATGATATCTTTTCATGTGTCAACACTGAAGAAATGACACTTTGCTACAATGTAAAGTAGTGAGTGTACAGCTTGTGTAACAGTGTAAATTTACTGTCCCCTCAGAATAACTCAACACACAGACATTAATGTCTAAACCGCTGGCAACAAAAGTGAGTACACCCCTAAGTGAAAATGTCCAAATTGGGCCCAATTAGCCATTTTCCCCTCCCCGGTGTCATGTGACTTGTTAGTGTTACAAGGTCTCAGGTGTGAATGGGGAGCAGGTGTGTTAAATTTGGTGTCATCGCTCTCACACTCACTCATACCGGTCACTACAAGTTCAGCAAATTTACACCGTTACACAAGCTGTACACTCACTACTTTAGCTCACAGACGCCCGTGATTGGCTAGTGTTACTATGATTGACGGGCATCATCAAGATCGAAGCTCACAATCTCTGGACAACAGCGTTAACCCCTTTAAATCACGCCCCTCAGGAATCATGCCGTCACTCAACTTTTAGCAAGTTAGTTAGCACTGTAGTTAAAGACGGTTACTGTTACCAAAGCTTTAATGTACACGCACACACACACACACACACACACACACACACACAAACATCAGAGGACACAGGACTGGAGTGTACACGACCAGTCATTTCCTCTTGTGGTGTCTGTCGTTGCACACGCTCGCATGTCTAACGCACACTCTTAAATAATCACCTTTGCAAAGCGAGTGCACAAATACGTTTCACTTTATGAAGACAATCGTGGCTTGGTTTTATCTTTCAAGACATTTTTAGCCTGGTTTTATCTTATTAAAATAATTTTTTGGTCCTGGATTCACAATATGAAGACATTTTAGCCTTGTTTTTTCTTTTATTTTTATTAATTTAAAAAAAAATTGGACCTATGAAAAGATTTTTAGGCCTGTTTTATGAAATGTTTGGCCCGTTTTCACCATATTCTGATATTCTGGGCCTGGATTCACCCTACTGAGACTTGTTTTGATCCGTTTTTGTCTTTTATAAGAATTTTGGCCTGCTTTCACCGCATTAAGACATTTTTGGCCTGGTTTTATTTTTAAGATATTTTTCACCCAGCTTTCAGTTGAATGTTTTGGCCTGGTTTTACCCTGTAAAGACAATTCTGGCTTGGTTTTATCTTATGAAAATATTTTGTTTGTCCTGGTCTCACAATGTTAAGACTTTTTTTTGCCTTGTTTTTTTCTTCTATTTTTATTAATTAAAAAATAGGCATTTTTGGACCTAGTTTCACCCTCTGAAAACATTTTTAGCCTGGTTTTATCGTCTGTGAAATGTTTTGTCTGGTTTTATGCTCTGAAGACATTTTGGCCAGGTTTGACAGTATTGACCCAGGGTTTTTACCTGTAACCAGTTTTTGTGTTTTGTTATTGTAACGCATCCTTTTCATGCCTTTTCTCTGTTGTCCTGCAGAGTACTGTATATCGGGTTGGCCTGTAACACTGCACGCTACCTGTACATCTCCTACCTGGAGAACGCCTGGGTAGTTCTGCCCATGGAGGTCCTTCAAGGTGAGAGCCATGCTGCACTCTGCACTCAGGCGTCCAGTTGAATTATCTACCAGGAAGTGTTTGACTGGAAGTCTGTCCGGCTGCGAGTTCAGCTCAGGCCGTGAATCAGCTGTTTGACTTGCAGCTCAGGCACATTGTTTCCTGCAGCACGCCCATTTTAATGCAGCTCACTGGGTGTAGTTGGAGAACACTATTGTTTGTGTGTGTGTATGTATATATATGACATTTACAGAAGGATTATTCGGGGATCTGCATTGAACTGAACTTGCATTCCAACTGCATTAAAGGTATAATCAATGTTCTGACTTATTAATGAGTTCCAGTAATAATATTATGCTTATTAAGGCTTGAAAAACACAGACCCAACCTTTAACAGGCCCGCACGAAATTACTGTAACTACACCACGGCACCAGGCTGGTTTGGCAGCTTTCACCTTGACTGTCCTGACGAGAAATATGCTGAGAGTAAATAAGCCTGTTTGTCTGGATCTTCCAGCACAGACTCAGCAGTCAGGTCAGCTTTATTGTCCTACGTGGGTTTGGCCACAAAAGTCTAATTTTGGTAATAATCTGTTTACTGTCAGCCCAAAGTCACACCCAATCACGCCATTTGAACATTTAAAGGACATCATCTCACCGCCGCATGAAAGCTCTGACTCGACACAGAAAATGTCATTATTGACACTTTATTCCAGTGAAGGCAGTAAATAAAGACTAACGAAGACAAACTCGGTAGTCTTCACCTATTCACTCGAGTGTGTTATTGTTACTATAGTAACAGCTCATTCATAGGGACTTGTACGGCACATAAACGGATTAAAAAAAACCCCCAAAAAACAACGTTTTCTTAAAGTAAGGAGGCGTTTATTCATTTAACACTTACTGAAGGAGTCTCCAGTGTCAGAGGTAAAGCTGTAAGTTTAAGTTTTCCGACGTCTTCAGGACAGAAGAGTTTACGCAGCTTTGCGGTTTCCCGGTCACATGACAAGCTGCGGTTGTTTTTGTTTTTCCCTTATTAACTTCAAGAGACAGAATAAAGAGAGGGCAAGTGAGGGAATGGCTTTTCATAGCTGCTATAACGTACGTGACAACAGAAACGAACTTGTTTAAATGTATCAGTGAATGAATTAAAAGTATGACATGTCGTCCTTTGTGTGTGTGTGTGTGTGTGTGTGTGTGTGTGTGTGTGTGTGTGTGTGTGTGTGTGTGGAAACAGATTCAGCTTAAATTTCAGCTAATTTCATGCATTATTTAATTAATTAATAATGTGAAAGCACATTGTATCCTACCTTTTCCCCCTTTAGGTAGTTACTTCAGTATCCCTATAGGTGTTTGCGTTTAATATTGACCTTTCATACCAGTGTTTACCTTTTACACGTATCATACCTGTGCGTATTTATCTTCTTCTCTATGTGTACTGTGTGAATCAGCTGAACTGATCCGTCTAATCAGGCCATTTATGTTAACGACGTTGTTGTCCTGTAGGTCTGACCCATGCGTCCGTCTGGGCGGCGTGTATCTCGTACCTGAGCGCGGCGGTTCCTCCGGCTCTGAGGACGTCTGCGCAGGGGATCCTGCAAGGCCTCCACCTGGGGCTGGGGCGGGGTTGTGGCGCCATGATCGGAGGAGTGTTTGTCAACTACTTTGGTATGACGAGAGAAAATAAGCACAAACGTGAAAAACACACCCGTGAGGTTTCTCAGGAATGACATCATCCAGTCACTGTGACGGGAGTGTCTCCATGTTAAAGGTGCGGTGTGTAATGTTTACAGCCCCATCTGCTGCCTGTGTGGGGAATTACAACTGAAAACATCCACAACGTACCATCAGGGTGGTCAATACTGTGAAGTACGGATGTTCCTAATGAACTTTTCTATCAAAATTGTATGAATACCACACTTCTAGAAACACTTACTGCACCTTTAATGGCTATTGAAACCAATAATAATAATAATAATAATAATAATAATAATAATAATTGAGTGTATAGAAATCTGTTATGCATTTATTTTAATATGGAATGATTTTTGTTTTCCAAAAAAGGAAATGTAAATATTTTTAGACTTTAATGTTTATTGCTTTATTTAATTTTTTATGCCTTCAATCTGAATTTATTGTCCACGCTTTCCTGGTGTAATATTTTATATTATCAATCAGTCGTGCTTGATCTAATTTAACTTTAAAACTTAACTTATGTTCATTCATTCATTCATTCATTTTTTTAATTAGTCGGTTACATAATTAGTTTATTTCCATATGCAGATTTAAATTCGAATTAGATCAAGCGGAATTCCACAATTTCTTTCTGTAGCCATTCTTTTTTTTTTTTTTTTCTTAAGATTAATTATTCAGATTTAAATTCATCTGATATGGAAAACTTCATTTTATTTCATTAATTTCAATTTAATTCATTTGTGTGTGTGTGTGTGTGTGTGTGTGTGTGTGTGTGTGTGTGTGTGTAGGTGCGGCTGAAACCTTCAGAGGTTTAGGAATGGCGTCCCTCGTCATCCTGCTCATCTTCGCCCTCATCCAGAGCCTGATCGGGCCGAGCCACGACAGGCGTAAGCACGCTTTATTCCATCCAGATGCATCCGGCCTGTAATACAGGATGATAAATCACAACCCGTGTGTCTCACACAGGAGACCAGATGCTGGCTGAGAACATTCTGGTACCTTCCAGTCCTGTTCCCATCGCCACCATCGACTTGGTGCAGAACCAGAGGCAACCGGAGACGAGGGTCGAGACCAACACCAACAGCGCCGCAGCTCCTGCTGTCAAGAAGACCAAGTTCCAGGAAGAGCAGGAGGATGTGAGCAAGCCGGCGTGGGTGGTGTCCACTTCCCCCTGGGTCACCATGTCCTACGCCGTTTACCAAATCAAAGACATGATGTCCACCCTCAGGAGCAATCGTCCAGCTGAGGAGCCCCGCCTACAGGGGGTGTGTCCAATAGGAAACAATAACAACAACAATAATACTAATAATAAGAATACATATAGTGTATAAACTAAAAAGCTTATCTTTAATAACAAATTCCGGCTTCCTGTTTCTTCATTTCACTCATTTGTTCTTTACAGCAGCTAACTAACGATCTGTACCTGTCACTTATCTTTTTTATTTTTATTTTTTATGTTTAACCAGTTTCAAGAAATGCGAGAGTGACCTTTCAACTCTTTCCTTTTTCCCCCTCATTCATGCTTTCTCTTTGCTCAGAGTAAAGGTGAGATCTTTTTTCTTTTCCTCCTGGGCTTTGTGGTTTTCATTTGGTGTTTTTCTTAGGAATTATATAAGTAAGGCATTAAAACAAAAGCAAAACAACAACACTTGGGTGTCGTGCTGTTAAAGGAAAATAATCAGTGTCTGAGTGGTGTGACGAAGCAGAGTCACAGCTGAATTATTTTCCAATAACTGCACCTGTCCTACTTTTATTATCCATTTATGGTTACATTTAACGTTATGTGAACAAATTAGTTCCTCTTCTCGATTGTTTTATAGCCGCTATAAACAGTCATTCCCTCATCAGCCTCTTTTTTTTCTTTCTCTTTTGAAGTTAAGAAGACCAAAAAAAAAAAAAACTCAATATGTTACTTTAACACTAAAGGATTTTCTCTTAATGTATTTTTCACCATGAACTCCAGTCTAGTGCAAAAATGGAGGCTGAGAGGATCGTTACGTTGCGTTCTGGTCTCGTTCCCGGGATTTCCGCTTAGTTTTTCGCATTATGTAGTAGTTCTTGTAGATAAATTGTAAAAACCAAGAGCTATACTGTCTTTTCTTCCGTTATAAACATGGGGAAACCATTTGCACTTGACTCTGTTTTGGGTTTACTTCCTGCTTGTTCTAGCTATGCTTTAATCTTGGTGATTCTTGATGAAATGGGAATATAATGGGAGTATGTTCTGTACAACGACCCTGAGACGGAAAAAATCCACACCGCACTTATCATCGCTGTTTCACTGGCTTCTGAAAAGTCTCCACCAAGAATGTTATTTATACTTGTCGAGGATGTGTCCTTGTTTGACTCCTTCCTGTCTCTGTGTTTGTAGGAGAGCATTGAGCAGATGTCTGCAGCGCCATCTGCTGGAGAAACTCCTCCAGGTCCTTTCACCAGTGCTCCAGAGCAGATCTCTTCACGTGATCCTCCTGATCGTCCCGTCTCTGATCGTCCCGTCTCTGATCGTCCCGTCTCTGATAGTCCCGTCTCTGATAGTCCCGTCTCTGAACGTCCCGTCTCCCGTCACACAGACTCGGGAGGATCATCAGAAGATCCACAGAAGATTTCAGACAAAGATCCGGAGCCTGCACCCACACCAGACTCATCTCGAACCTCTGATCCATGACGTCTGCAGTTCAACATCACAAAAACTGCTTTAGAAACTACTTTAAAATGTAAACTCCGAGTACTGTACGAAGGTCTGAACTGAACGCTGATGTTTGGTCATGCAGTAAATGCGATTTGCACTGCCAGGTCAGGGTTTATACGTTACGACGCACAGAAACCTTAAACCCTGTTGTATTTATCATCTCGCTCCACAACGTTCTCCAGAAATCACGCACACTGGCTTTCCGACGCTGCTTTCACACTTGACGTTAACCAACACTCGCAGAGAGACAGGCGTTCGTTCGTTCGGTATGTAAATACTCGACAGAGCACCGAAACACTGAAAATAGGAGGAACGACAAATCGACGTTCCTTCAGTTCTCCCACTCACAACTTGAACCTGAGATCACTTCCTGTTTACCGTCCGACGCTCAGAAACGGAAAAATAACCCGTAACCGTGGTTTCATCTTATCCTGTCATGTACGACCTCTCGTCAAATGCGTTCAGGTGGCTTGCTTTGCCGATCTAATCGGAGAACGATGCTAGTATGAAACCTGGCGCGCAGTAACCGATTTTCCCACTGATCGATTAGTGCGTTATTTCGTTTAACTAGTTAGCATTCCAAGGTTCTGTATAGCTATTCCTGTTTCTTGTAACTTTTTAAATACTGCTGGACAGGCCACACCCAGTCACGCTGCAGACACTTCCCTGCTGAAAAAACAAACAAACAAACAATAGAAACCCTCATAGAATTTGTAATGGTTTTAATGGTTATAATGAGAATTGTATTGGTTTTAATGGAAACTCTAACGGCCCCTGAGGGCCTCTATTGGTCATTTGTGGCCTTCAATTGGTGGCATGTTGTATCTGGTGGATACCATTAAGGACTGGTAATGGTTTTAATAGTTAGCTCATAGTTTGTAATGGCATAGTGGAACCCATTAGAATTTCTGTAATGGCTTCTATTGGGGGTGTTTTTTTCAGCAGGGTTGCTAGTCAGGTCAAAAAATCAAACCTAAACAAACATGGAGGACAACGTGCCGGTTAAAATACGAGTCTTCGTGAGGTGAAGGGAAAATGTTTAATCATCAGTGTTCCAATTAAAAATAATAAAGACCTCAAATTGTCTTGATTTTCTGCCTTTGAATCTACAACGAAGACAAACAGCATCGTCATCACCAGAGATACACCAGTCTTTATTTCATCTGCAGGAAGCTCAGTTAGAGAGGACGCTAGGCTAGTTCGTTAGCAGATACTAGCTGGCACGGGTAAGAAAGTTGCTGTGGTTATAGTATGAGCGTCACGGCAGCCGTTTTTTCTTTTCATATCGGCACAAAAGCACTCCATCCACTTTTCTTGAGAGGGAAAAACCGGGAAGTGTGAAAGCAGCCAAAGAAGTAGAATGTGAAGGAGAGACCATTCTAGAAGGTTCTGACCGTAGCCCTGCGGTCAGAACACTCGCACCCACATCATGACCTCAGTTTAAACAGAAAGTTTGGACATGATTAAATAATCAGTGTCTCTGTTAATGCTAACTATTTTAGCAAGTAAAAGTTTGTTGATGGGAATAAAATTCGGCTGTGAGCACAATTATTTACAATATACGCAGCTAAATGACTAACTAAACCTAGCTAGCTAGCTAATAATGGCTACGTTCACCGAAGATTGATGTAAGCTAGCTAATTAATGATGACTCTGAGGTGAATATTAGGTTGCTAGCTAATGATGGCTAAGTCAGCTAATGCTTAATGTTGGGTAGCTAGTTAATGGCCGCTAAATTACATACATATTAATGTTAGATAAGTATATGTATATATTATAAGTAAGATAAAGATTAACGTTAGGTAGCTAGATAATCAATGATAGATGTTAGGTAGTTAATGAGAGCTTAGCTAGCTAAAGGTTTATGTCATGTAACTAGCTAGTTGATGATGGCTAAGTTCAACAGTGTTTAGCGTTAGATAGCTAGCTAATGAGTTCTGTAGAAGTTAATGTTGGGTAGCTAGCCTATGACAGCTACGTTGGATAAAGGTGAACCTTAAGCTATAGATCAGTGTTAGGTAGGTATTTAATTAGAGCTGACTTAACTAGATGTTAATTTTAGTTTTCTAGTTGATGACTTAAATTCACTAAAGATTAATAGTATGGTAGGTAGCAAATTAATAAAAGTTAGCAATAGGTAAGTGTTAGGTAGCTAGCTAATGACAGCTACATTAGTTAATAACAGCTAAGTTTGCTAGAGATTAATATTAGCTAGATGGTTAATGGTGGCAGTCCCACCGTGACCCTGTGTGTGTAGATTTGCATGTTCTCCCCGTGCTGCGGGGGTTCCGCCGGGTACTCCGGTTTCCTCCCCCAGTCCAAAGACATGCACGGTAGGCTGATTGGCATGTCCGAAGTGTCCGTAGTGTATGAATGGGGGTGTGAGTGTGTATGTGATTGTGCCCTGCGATGGATTGGCACCCTGTCCAGGGTGTACCCCGCCTTGTGCCCGATGCTCCCTGGGATAGACTCCAGGTTCCCCGTGACCCTGAAAAGGAGTAAGTGGTAGAAGATGGCTGGATGGATGGATTAATGGTGGCTAAGCTAACTAAAGGTTAATGTTCGATAACTAGCAACTGAAAGTTAAGTTTGCTCAATGTTAGTTAGCTAGCTAATGAAAGATAAGTTAGATAAAGAATAATACTTGCTAGCTAATGTTAATGTTAGATTGCCAGTTAATGACAAAATTATAAGTTAAAGCTTAGGTAGCTAGCTAATGACAGCTAAGTTAGATAAATGTTAATGTTAGGTAGCTAGTTAATTACAGCTAACTTATTTAGAGGTTAATGTTAGGTAGTTAGTTGATGGTTAAGTTCAGTAAAATGAATTACTATCAGCTGAACAGGTAAGTTAGCTAGAGTTTAATGTTTGGGTAGGATATGTAGGTCAGTAAGCTCTCTAATGACTGTTAAGTTAGCTAGAGGTTAATTTGGGGTAATGATAGTCCCCACGTTTTAGTTGATTTTATGCCACAGAAATGTCAATGATTACACACACTGTAAGTTTAAAATCTGCTCTAGGAGTCCAGGTGAGTGAGCCGTTACTATAGAAACGATAAAGTATTAGACTAAAGTGCATTAATAACTGTCAGAGCTGCTGTTTACACAGAGAGATTAACACTAATTAACACCTTCTGACCAATCAGAACTCAATATCTAATTCAGAGTACATTTTTATTTGGTTTATTACCCGAGAACTTGTGTGTTTATGCTAATTAAGCTCTGTATTTGATAAACGGATTAAAAACGACAATTAAGAGCTAAAGATCGGGAACATAATATTTAAGCTGAGAGGTGTGTATCAAATTTACCTCTGTGTGTGTGTGAGAAATCTCATTTGCCTGTAATGCAGGAGTAATAATATCACTTCCTATGACATTAGACTGTACAGTGTCATTGTTCTTTATTAAAGAAGGCATAAAACTAGACAGTGATACATTACTGTAAAATGATCTACTCATAAAATCTTTTTTAAAAATAAAAAATATCACATGGCGATGCCACAGCAAAATGAGAATAAATCCAGCTTCCCTGTGTGTGTGTTGTGATTATGTAACACAGACACTAGAGGGCAGTGTTTCCCTGAATCATAATTAAAAGCCCTCGGGAGTTGGACGTGGCGTCGTTATTTACAAGTATACAAAGTTAAAATAACAAATACAAACAATCTTCCAGTTTAAATTATTTCAAATAAAAGCAGAGGAAAAACCCTTTAAAAACTCATTTTTCTTTTTTTTTGTTTTTTTACACGTGATGAGGCGAGTGAGAGTCAGAGCTGGACGGGTCAGAAGGGCTCGTCGTCGTCTGTGAGCGGGCGCTCGGGTACTGGGGTGTAGGGTACTGGGGTGTAGGGTACTGGGGTGTAGGGCGTGGGGGGGTAGGGGCAGATAGAGGCTGTGTAGGTGGGAGGAATGGGCAGAGCAGGAACATCAGGAAGAGAAGAGAAGGGCATCAGGTTTGGAGATTGGTGTGTGTTCGTGTTGATCTCGTCGTCGCTGAAGTCCTCTGATGTAGCCGCGGCGTGCGTCGAGTCCAGAAGTGATTTTTCGCCGTACTCTGCTCCGAAGCTGTTGTGTTCCTTGTGGCTCTGCAGCTCTGACGGCGTGACGTGGGCTCCGCTATGCAGGAACTCGGCAAACCTGCGTGTGACGAGAGACGAGAACCGATCGGCGGTTAATTCATCAACCAATCAGAACCCAGGATCCGATAGCAGCACTGTGGTGTTTACAGACAGCGTACCTCTGTGGGGCGCGGAGTCTCAGCACCGTGTCCCATGCATTAAAGCCAGGGTTGCTGCACTTCCTCCTCAATTCCTCCAGAGAGGCTCTGGTGTGTCTCTCCGCCTGCTCCCGATACTCCTCCTCCGTCAGCAGCCTGCAGTTAGGTGATCTCCTCCTCTGGAACAGACCCAGGAACATCGACAGCAGCCAGCACGTTTGTCTGGGAGGAGGGAGGAGTGAGGAAGGAGGGAGGAGTGAGGGAGGGAGGGAGGAGTGAGGGAGGGAGGGAGGAGTGAGGGAGGGAGGGAGATGTGAGAAGAAAACAAATGGTGAATTCAAATATGGGGGAAATTAATGCATAAGTGTATCTTACACAAAAATACAGGTGCAGACTTTCACAAAAAAGAAAAGAAAGAAAGAAAAACAAAGACAGAGAGAAAGACAGGAAAAGAGAGTGAGACAGACAGCAAGAGATGTCAAATTCTCAGAATACAAAAAAAAACACCTTTACACTCTTCTAAATTAGAGAGGGAGATGGAGAGAGAAAGAGAGAGGGATGTATATATACACACAGTAAAGATGTGATAAACGAGTGAAAGAGTGAGCACCTCCAGATGGCCAGGACGAGGGCGAACAGCAGAGGCAGGATCTTAAGCCCCAGCAGCACAGCCAGCAGTATCCAGGACACGGGAGCGTAGGTGACACCGTGACATGCCAGCACCACGCCTACAGCCTGCAGAGTCCACGTCGCCGCGTTCAGCGTGCGCCTGCTAGTGACGGGGCCGAGGCGGTAACACACCGCCAAACTCACAAAGCCTGACACCAGCAGGTACCCTGTGGGACAGAGGGCCGGATATAACGCATTCATATTCTCCCAACAGGAGACTTTATACAGCTTATTGTGTTTCCTGTGATCTATATCCTTTTGACGTGCTTGCTTGATTTACACAGCAGCCAACAGCGTTTGAGGCACGCCACACCACGCCACGCCCCCGCGAATATTAACGGCACCAGACTTGACCTTAGTGAGTTAAACAGTGAGGAGTTTATAAAAGGACGATATCCTAGACGACGAGGTGAGATGGCGTATGTTTTTGGAGTTGTCTGGGGTGTTATACGGCAGTGGAGCAAGACATGTCTCCAGGGGCGGGGCTTACAGCGTTCAATAATCGGACGATCATGGGGCGGGGGGTTACTAAAAAAGTTTAGCACTGACAGACGTGGGGACAAAAAACAGTGTTGTGAGGTTACAGGAAAATTATTAGCAATGTTCTTATACATCGTTTTAAAATGATAACGAATTAATCAACAGTTTCTGACCAATCAGAGTGCAGAATCTGTGAATGGCTGAGTAAATGTGAAACTTTTTCAGAGAAAATTCCAGCAGGTGATGTGCAGGACGGATAAAGCGAGTCAGCGTGAGAAGGTTTCACTTTACCGAGCAGCTCTCTCCAGTACAGCGTCATCATCTCATCCCGCTCGTTTATCAGCTTCTGGATGCCCAGGTACGAGAGACCGGAGCCGGCAGCGAACAGCAGCAGGAAGAGTCCTCGCTTTATCCAAGGAAAAATACCATCAATCCTAACCAGATCTAAGTTCTTAAGATATTAACTCTACGGCGATGCGTTACTCACCGTCGGTACGACGTTTTTCAGGGCCAGAAGCAGGAAAACTAAAATGGAGGCCACTCCCAGTGAAACCCCGGAGATGTAGAAAAATAACGAGCTCCTTGAAAAGGGAGGAGAACGTAAACGGATTAATCAAAGCTGAAAAAATATGTATTTTTAAATATAACACATATAAAATCCATTTTTGTAGACATTAAATGAATATCGTGTAGTGTAGAAATGCCTTTGTCACTTCACCCCACCCCTAATCAGAACTGTTTATAACAGGTGAAATAGAGGTACTGAGCAACGTCACTATCCTTATCCCCTCCCACCCCCTGTCTGCCTCCTCCTCTCCCTCCCACCCCCTGTCTGCCTCCTCCTCTCCCTCCCACCCCCTCTCTGCCTCCTCCTCTCCCTCCCACCCCCCTGTCTGCCTCCTCCTCTCCCTCCCACCCCCTCTCCGCCTCCTCCTCTCCCTCCCACCCCCTCTCCGCCTCCTCCTCTCCCTCCCACCCCCTCTCTGCCTCCTCCTCTGCCTCCCACCCCCTCTCTGCCTCCTCCTCTCCCTCCCACCCCCCTGTCTGCCTCCTCCTCTCCCTCCCACCCCCTCTCTGCCTCCTCCTCTCCCTCCCACCTCCCTCTCTGCCTCCCCCTCTCCCCCTCCCACCTCCCCCTCTCCCCCTCCCACCTCCCTCTCTGCCTCCCCCTCTCCCCCTCCCACCTCCCTCCCCCTCTCCCCCTCCCACCTCCCTCTCTGCCTCCCCCTCTCCCTCCCCCTCTCCCTCCCACCCCCCGTCTGCCTCCCCCTCTCCCTCCCACCCCCCGTCTGCCTCCCCCTCTCCCTCCCACCTCCCGTCTGCCTCCCCCTCTCCCTCCCACCTCCCTCTCTGCCTCCCCCTCTCCCTCCCACCCCCCGTCTGCCTCCTCTCCCTCCCCCTCTCCCTCCCACCCCCGTCTGCCTCCCCCTCTCCCTCCCACCCCCCGTCTGCCTCCCCCTCTCCCTCCCACCTCCCTCTCTGCCTCCCCCTCTCCCTCCCACCCCCCGTCTGCCTCCTCTCCCTCCCACCCCCTCTCTGCCTCCTCCTCTCCCTCCCACCCCCTCTCTGCCTCCTCCTCTCCCTCCCTTCTCCCTCTCTGCCTCCTCCTCTCCCTCCCACCCCCCGTCTGCCTCCTCCTCTCCCTCCCACCCCCCGTCTGCCTCCTCCTCTGCCTCCTCCTCTCCCTCCCACCCCCCCGTCTGCCTCCTCCCCTCCCTCCCACCCCCCGTCTGCCTCCTCCCCTCCCTCCCACCCCTCTCTGCCTCCTCCTCTGCCTCCCACCCCCTCTCTGCCTCCTCCTCTGCCTCCCACCCCCTCTCTGCCTCCTCCTCTCCCTCCCACCCCCTCTCTGCCTCCTCCTCTCCCTCCCACCTCCCTCTCTGCCTCCTCCTCTCCCTCCCACCCCCTCTCTGCCTCCTCCTCTCCCTCCCACCTCCCTCTCTGCCTCCCCCTCCCACCTCCCTCTCTGCCTCCCCCTCCCACCTCCCTCTCTGCCTCCCCCTCTCCCCCTCCCACCTCCCTCTCTGCCTCCCCCTCTCCCCCTCCCACCTCCCTCCCCCTCTCCCCCTCCCACCTCCCTCCCCCTCTCCCCCTCCCACCTCCCTCTCTGCCTCCCCCTCTCCCTCCCCCTCTCCCTCCACCCCCCGTCTGCCTCCCCCTCTCCCTCCCACCCCCCGTCTGCCTCCCCCTCTCCCTCCCACCCCCCGTCTGCCTCCCCCTCTCCCTCCCACCCCCGTCTGCCTCCCCCTCTCCCTCCCACCTCCCTCTCTGCCTCCCCCTCTCCCTCCCACCCCCCGTCTGCCTCCTCTCCCTCCCCCTCTCCCTCCCACCCCCCGTCTGCCTCCCCCTCTCCCTCCCACCCCCCGTCTGCCTCCCCCTCTCCCTCCCCCTCTCCCTCCCACCTCCCTCTCTGCCTCCCCCTCTCCCTCCCACCCCCCGTCTGCCTCCTCTCCCTCCCACCCCCTCTCTGCCTCCTCCTCTCCCTCCCACCCCCTCTCTGCCTCCTCCTCTCCCTCCCTTCTCCCTCTCTGCCTCCTCCTCTCCCTCCCACCCCCCGTCTGCCTCCTCCTCTGCCTCCTCCTCTCCCTCCCACCCCCCCGTCTGCCTCCTCCTCTCCCTCCCACCCCCCGTCTGCCTCCTCCCCTCCCTCCCACCCCCTCTCTGCCTCCTCCTCTGCCTCCCACCCCCTCTCTGCCTCCTCCTCTGCCTCCCACCCCCTCTCTGCCTCCTCCTCTGCCTCCCACCCCCTCTCTGCCTCCTCCTCTGCCTCCCACCCCCTCTCTGCCTCCTCCTCTCCCTCCCACCCCCCTGTCTGCCTCCTCCTCTCCCTCCCACCCCCTCTCTGCCTCCTCCTCTCCCTCCCACCTCCCTCTCTGCCTCCCCCTCTCCCCTCCCACCTCCCTCTCTGCCTCCCCCTCTCCCCCTCCCACCTCCCTCTCTGCCTCCCCCTCTCCCCCTCCCACCTCCCTCTCTGCCTCCCCCTCTCCCTCCCACCCCCCGTCTGCCTCCCCTCTCCCTCCCACCTCCCTCTCTGCCTCCTCCTCTCCCTCCCACCCCCTCTCTGCCTCCCACCCCCTCTCTGCCTCCCCCTCTCCCTCCCACCCCCTGTCTGCCTCCTCCTCTCCCTCCCACCTCCCTCTCTGCCTCCCCCTCTCCCTCCCACCCCCCGTCTGCCTCCTCCCCTCCCTCCCACCCCCCCGTCTGCCTCCTCCTCTCCCTCCCACCCCCTCTCTGCCTCCTCCTCTCCCTCCCACCCCCTCTCTGCCTCCTCCTCTCCCTCCCTTCTCCCTCTCTGCCTCCTCCTCTCCCTCCCACCCCCCGTCTGCCTCCTCCTCTCCCTCCCACCCCCCGTCTGCCTCCTCCTCTCCCTCCCACCCCCCGTCTGCCTCCTCCTCTGCCTCCTCCTCTCCCTCCCACCCCCCCGTCTGCCTCCTCCCCTCCCTCCCACCCCCTCTCTGCCTCCTCCTCTCCCTCCCACCCCCCGTCTGCCTCCTCCCCTCCCTCCCACCCCCCCGTCTGCCTCCTCCTCTCCCTCCCACCCCTCTCTGCCTCCTCCTCTCCCTCCCTTCTCCCTCTCTGCCTCCTCCTCTCCCTCCCCCTCTCCCTCCCACCCCCCGTCTGCCTCCTCCTCTCCCTCCCTTCTCCCTCTCTGCCTCCTCCTCTCCCTCCCACCCCCCGTCTGCCTCCTCCTCTCCCTCCCACCCCCCGTCTGCCTCCTCCTCTCCCTCCCACCCCCCCGTCTGCCTCCTCCCCCTCCCTCCCACCCCCCGTCTGCCTCCTCCCCTCCCTCCCACCCCCTCTCTGCCTCCTCCTCTCCCTCCCACCCCCCCGTCTGCCTCCTCCCCTCCCTCCCACCCCCCCGTCTGCCTCCTCCCCTCCCTCCCACCCCCCGTCTGCCTCCTCCCCTCCCTCCCACCCCCCCGTCTGCCTCCTCCTCTCCCTCCCACCCCCTCTCTGCCTCCTCCTCTCCCTCCCTTCTCCCTCTCTGCCTCCTCCTCTCCCTCCCCCTCTCCCTCCCACCCCCCGTCTGCCTCCTCCTCTCCCTCCCTTCTCCCTCTCTGCCTCCTCCTCTCCCTCCCACCCCCCGTCTGCCTCCTCCTCTCCCTCCCACCCCCCGTCTGCCTCCTCCTCTCCCTCCCACCCCCCGTCTGCCTCCTCCTCTGCCTCCTCCTCTCCCTCCCACCCCCCCGTCTGCCTCCTCCCCCTCCCTCCCACCCCCTCTCTGCCTCCTCCTCTCCCTCCCACCCCCCCGTCTGCCTCCTCCCCTCCCTCCCACCCCCCGTCTGCCTCCTCCTCTCCCTCCCACCCCCCGTCTGCCTCCTCCTCTGCCTCCTCCTCTCCCTCCCACCCCCCGTCTGCCTCCTCCCCCTCCCTCCCACCCCCTCTCTGCCTCCTCCCCTCCCTCCCACCCCCCCGTCTGCCTCCTCCTCTCCCTCCCACCCCCTCTCTGCCTCCTCCTCTCCCTCCCTTCTCCCTCTCTGCCTCCTCCTCTCCCTCCCTTCTCCCTCTCTGCCTCCTCCTCTCCCTCTCTGCCTCCTCCTCTCCCTCCCACCCCCCCCTCCCACCCCCCCGTCTGCCTCCTCCCCTCCCTCCCACCCCCCCCGTCTGCCTCCTCCTCTCCCTCCCACCCCCTCTCTGCCTCCTCCTCTCCCTCCCTTCTCCCTCTCTGCCTCCTCCTCTCCCTCCCTTCTCCCTCTCTGCCTCCTCCTCTCCCTCCCACCCCCCGTCTGCCTCCTCCCCTCCCTCCCACCCCCCGTCTGCCTCCTCCTCTGCCTCCTCCTCTCCCTCCCACCCCCCCGTCTGCCTCCTCCCCTCCCTCCCTCCCACCCCCTCTCTGCCTCCTCCTCTCCCTCCCACCCCCCCGTCTGCCTCCTCCCCTCCCTCCCACCCCCCCGTCTGCCTCCTCCTCTCCCTCCCACCCCCTCTCTGCCTCCTCCTCTCCCTCCCTTCTCCCTCTCTGCCTCCTCCTCTCCCTCCCCCTCTCCCTCCCACCCCCCGTCTGCCTCCTCCTCTCCCTCCCACCCCCCGTCTGCCTCCTCCTCTGCCTCCTCCTCTCCCTCCCACCCCCCGTCTGCCTCCTCCCCTCCCTCCCACCCCCTCTCTGCCTCCTCCTCTCCCTCCCACCCCCCCGTCTCCCTCTCCCCTCCCTCCCACCCCCCCGTCTGCCTCCTCCTCTCCCTCCCACCCCCTCTCTGCCTCCTCCTCTCCCTCCCACCCCCTCTCTGCCTCCTCCTCTCCCTCCCTTCTCCCTCTCTGCCTCCTCCTCTCCCTCCCTCCCCCTCTCTGCCGCCTCCTCTTTCTCCCTCCCTCCCTTTAAGCCTCCCCATCTCCCTCCCTCTCCCCCTCCCTTTAAGCCTCCCCATCTCCCTCCCTCCCTCTCTCTCTCTCTCTCCCTCCTCCTCTATGCCTCCCCCTCCCTCCTCCCTCCCTTTATGCCTCCACATCTCCCTCCCTCCCATTCCTCCCTCCCCTCTCTCGCTCCCTCTCACTGCCTCCTCTTCTCCCTCCCCCTCTCTGCCACCTCCTCTTTCTCCCTCCCTCCCTCCCTTCCTCCCTCCCTTCCTCCCTCCCTCCCTCCCTCCCTTCCTCCCTTCCTCCCTTTATGCCTCCCCATCTCTCTCTCCCTCCTGCTTCTCAGTATAAATATGCCCTGAAAATCCCAGACATACCCTCACACATCACTGTAAAATGTGAAGAAGTATAAACACCTGCTGTTTACCTGCATATGACTCCGGCAAAGAAGAAGAGCACGAGTCCGGAGACGAAGAGGAAAAACCGCATCCTGTTAAACCCTGAAATGTAAAATACACCGTTTTAATCTCCATCAGAACTCTGTGAATAAAATCATTTAACGGTTACAGGAACAGAAAGACGCGGTGTGTATGACCGAGCTTCACTCAAACAGGACTTTGTACAGAGAGCAAAGGTTTCATTCAGTTTAGTTCTGACTCACGCAACATAAACATTTCTTAAAGGCCACGGCTTATTGCATTGTTTTCTTTTTTCTTTTTTCGACATAATTCCCATGGTTTATTTGTACAAAATAATTATTTGTAAAAATCTCTTATACTGTCGTATAAGAGGAATAAAACACTCCTGTTACACACACGCTGTTATAGGAAAATAAACATCTTTGGTATCATGACAGTGACTTCATCATACCAGGATAAAAACTAAACCGTGTGTCTGTATGAGAGGTCACTGTCGTGCTCACTTTGTTTGGAGACGTAGAGTGTGTACTCGGTGCTGGCTCTGGGAGACCTGGCCATGAAGAACACCTCCTCCTCAACCAGCGGGAGGTCCACGGTGCTCTCCTTCTGAACACTCGAGAGCCAGTAGTGTTCCATCAGACACGTGCCGAGCTTCAGAAGGTTCTCAGAGTCGTGGCAGTTTCTGGGTTCCATCGGGTACACGATCACGACGTCCTCGTGGCTCGACACTCGGACCTGCACGGCGAGAAGATCGAATCAGACTCGCAGTCACAGCAGGCGGACGTATTCTGATACACGGGATAAACCTCTCTGTGTCATGCTTTTACAGGAAAATAATCAAGGATGAGGTGCTGTGACAGAGCGGCGTCACAGTCACCACCTCCATCTCCTCCTCCTCCTCCATTCCAGATCCCGAAAAGCACTTCCCACAGAGCTGTACGTTAACGACTCTCTTACCAAGTTACACATTAACTAACTAACAAACAGCACCTGGTACTTTTTATCCATTTATTTAACACGTCATGACATGTAAACTCCTCTAACTGCTAAATAAACGTCTCCGTATCATCGATTACGTGTCGAGCGAGTATGGGCCGTCGCTATAGAAATGGCAACATAGAAGGAAAGAAGGGAAAAGAAACCCGTGATCTTTCTGACCAATCAGAATCCGGAAATCGATATTTGGTTGCAAAGCGCAGAAACGAAAATGGAGGAACCCGTTTTCAATGCTACTGAATATTCATAACAAAACTGGCATATTTTGTAAACGACTGGTGCCAGGAATAGAATTGATCTTCCAATCAGATACAAGATAGAGGAATATAAGCGATAATACAGCTTGTGACGATATCTGTATCGTATCCTTCATCTACAACTAAGTTATGAGCAGCGAATCACTCGATGTCGTGCTTTACGCTGATTTTATTACGAATTTTACTCATGCCACGCCCCCTTTTCAACCTGTGAGAAATCCACTGCACCACACCACCTCGAGTGCTTTATTTCTCCATCAACACTGTATCAGACTGCATTTTGTTTGTGACCGTATCAGCTATCTTGCCGATTCCTGCTAGCTAACCCCCCTTTAATCCCTTTATCTCGCTAACCTAACCTTGCAGGAAGCACCTGGTGATGTCAGAATGAAAAAACGGTTTCAGGTTTAAAAGCGATACCGTGGCTGATGTTGTGAACACTCAGCTCTGTTTTGATCAAAGACTCGTACAGGAAGTGAAATTAAATCACGCTGCAGCAAAACTCTTCCTCCTACAGGCACATTAGCTTGATCATCAACGTTCGCTTTAGCACAGCTTGGGGGTTGACCTGTATAGTACGTACCTGGAAAGTGGACCAGTAGTCTTTCCATTTGATTGCGGGACTGGTGTAGCAGAAGCACCGACCCCCGTAGTAGATGGAGGCGTAGTCTGGCTTCACGTATGTGCAGTCTGGAGACGAGAGGATAAATTAATACGCGTTAACGACACGTCGTCCTGGACCTCTGAGATCACGTGATCAGAGGGACATCACTGCTTGTCTTTGTTCAGTGATGAATGTACTAACAGTTTATTAAGTGCAAAAACTGCCCATGCTCCCTGAGTGGGCGGGACTTACTCGGTCTCCCCTGTCAATCACAGCGACACTAGCCAATTGCGTGCATCTCTGAGCTCACGTTTGAGCTCTTTTACTGTTTTAATGATATTAAAAATTTTTCTTCACCTTAACGATTCAAAAGCTGAAGCGGTCGTGTTCAACCTCGGTATGTTTATTTATTTACTCGTTTCTCATTTTCAGTTTCATCAGAATAATGTTTAATTAAGAGTTCACTTTAAGCAGAACAGTTCAATTAAAATAATGTTATGTTAATTTTAATGAACAGCTTAATGAAAGAAAGTATCCTTTCTAATTCTAATCTATTATCTTTCTTTTTGTTCATGCAAAAAAAAAAATGTGCCGTGATAAGAGTTTAAGTTTACATGCTAATATTTTGCATCAATTTTTGTGCTTGTTTCAATATGTGTGTGTGCATGTGTTTATATAACAACAAAACAACAAGCCAGCTAATCCTGCTGATATGTACTGCATTCACAGCTCTCTGGCTAGGATAAACAGTTAACAATAGCGAATAAGCACACTTCTACGTGAGTTGTTGTAGATAATTAAGCAAAAATTAGGTTTAATGCTTTACTTGACATAAACGTTTCTTCTTTACAGTACTAGTTAGCTAGCTAGCAAACGCTTAGCCGTTAGCTCGCTCAGCTAGCATTTACCTGCATAGGAATATCCTCTGTTTCCTTCAGCGCGTGAGATGAAAATAATAATTAATCCTACAGCATATATACTGCTAACAACCTTCTTCATAATGGCATAACGTGGCTAAATGGCTAATTTACACTGCTGCAATATTAAAAGCTAACAGGACTTAAGCAGCTAGCTAGCTGGCTAACTCAGATAGGAAAAGTTTTATTTTCAAATTCGGTGCACTGAGGTAAGGCATGACTAACAGATCCAGAGCGGCTCGTCTCGCCGAACTGTCTTCATTTTTAACTTTGTTTACTTGTTTAATCACTAGTCTAACAAGTTGTTCGGTTGTGAATACTAATAATTGAAATTTCCAAAGAATCCGCTTTTAAAAAAGCGTAGAAGCAAAAAGAATTCAAAGCGCGATCGATTAGTCTGGCCTGACAGAGCCGTTTAAACAGTGGAGCTCACGAAGGAGTTTAAAAATAAACAACTCCACTTCCGGGTTCTATTAAAGGCACTGTAAAGGTCACAGAGATGTCAAATAAAAATAATACAACTCTCCTAAAGACCTGTTTGCATGTCGATAACTACAATACGTGGAAAATAATCCATAAATATACACATTGAAATAATTTTCTATATACCCCTTGTTACGCTATAAGTCCTGTTCTGGATTCTGATTGGTCAGAAGGTGTTGATTAATTTTCTATAACAGCAGCTCTGACAATAATACAAGTTTATATTAATGCGCTTGTTCTAATACAAACCGATAGAAACCATCACAGACATTCTAATGGTTTACACTACAAATACTATTACAAACCATCAGCTGTTAACCATTAAAACCATTACAAAATGGTTTCGATTAAAAAACATTACAAAATGGTTTATATCTTAATGGTATCCACTAGGCAAAACATGCCACAAATAGAAGGCAATAGATTACCAGTAGAGACCCACAGGAACCTGATTACAATTATCATTAAAACCAATACAATTCCCATTAAAACCATTACAAATTCTATTGTATTGAGGGTTTCTATTGTTTTGTTTTTGTTCAGCAGAGCGCTCATTCACAGTGACTTGGACGGTCTACATGAACATTTTTTAAAAAATGGTTGATCTGGTGAAGTTTGCTGTAAGGAGACGTTTATTTAACATTCATGGAAGGAGTCGCCAGTGTCAGCGTTTGTTGTAACCGTCAGACTGCAGGAGTTTAAAGCTGTAACATGTTTTATTCTCTTTTTTGTTTTTGTTTTTTGTCTTATTAACTTCAATAGTAAGTAACAGAAGGACAGACTATAGATTATAATGTAAGTGATAAGAGAAACTAAATTGTTTTTCAGACGTTCCACAACATTAAACGTAACTCTAAGACCTGACCTTTAAAAACTAAAAAAAAAAAAAAGTAATTGTTCCATACTTATTTAATACACTTCCAAAAACACAAGTCAGATTAAACCAATCGCACACGACATATTTGAGCCTCAAAGGTCAATTTTCACATTTTTCAAGAATTTTTGTTATTCAGAAATCTAATCAGAACATACGAACACATAACAGATTCTCTTAAAGGCCATGCTTTATTTATTTCTTTCTTTCTTTCTTTCTTTTTATACGTCACATCCAGGAGTTGTTTTTCAATGAGCAACTTTTTCTAGACACCGTTTCTGAGCACAAAAAAAGTGCACACTGACTCTGAACAATGATAAAACAAACAGTTTCTCTACTTTAGGGGTCTTGATGATCCATTTCCCAGCACCAGCTTTCCAGGGAAGCTCTGGCTTTAGGAGCATATGAGTAAGTAAGAAAACACGCCAGGTCATGCTGTTGTTGGAAAATAACCAAAGGCAGGGTTGTGTGATGCACCAAGACACAAAGAGTTGTTAAAATTGCCATCCTGAAGGAGATTATTTTCCTATAACAGAACATTTCAAAGTGTTTTACTCCTCTTACACCACAGCAATTTACCAGAGATTCCTTTTTTTTAAACAAAAAACAAAAAAAAAACCGTATTAAACAACGACGTTATTCTTTTTGTCCGTTTAGAATTACATTTGATATCGCGCAATGTCTGTGAAACACGTTAGGTCCGGTTCTCTTTTACGTTATAGCAGCTATAAACAGTCGTTTTTCTTCATTCTTGAAGCAATTTGCCAATAATGACACACTGCACTTTTTATCCATTTAATTAATTAACCTTTAATATCTGCAGTCCAAACGATTTCCTTTATTATAACTCCTCTGTCCTGTAAACGTAAAGTTACAGATTTATCGCTGACCGTTATAAAAGCGCTGACACTGGAGACTCCTTCCCTAACTGTTACGTTAGAAAACGCAATTATACATGTTTTTCTTCGTTACATAACAACACATTTTTAAAACCTGCTTATTATTAGTCTTAAATTGTTAAATGTAGCATTGACACTTTCGGACCAATCAGAATCCAGAATTCAACAGCACCGCGGTATAATATACTACAAAAACATTTCTCGTCATAATTAATTACGCTTTCTTAAACTGTAAATGAGAGCGTTGAGTCTCAGAATGTTGTTCTTTCCATCATGGTGTCTACTGTGAAAGCTCTTTCCAGAGGAAGATTTCCAGATGAAGGCTTTCTTTGTCGAAACGAGATTGTTATAATCAATGCCCTGGAAATGGAAATGTCCCCCATTGTTGTTGTTTTTTTTTGTCCTGCGTGCCTTGGTGAAACATCAAAACATCAAAGAAAGGGCTTCATATGCGATATTTTTTATCTCCACATGAAACCGTGATGAATATCTCTCTCGCTCTGCCTCTCTGTCTCTCTCATATCCTTAACACAGTGTGCCACAGACCGTGTCAGGCTGTGGGGAAAATGTAAAACCAAAAAAACAAAAAACTTTGCAAAGACCTGATGAAAATGTCATCTCAGTGCAGCGCTCAGCCTTTGAAATGGAAGGGGGATTTTTGTGGTGGGCGTATGCACAGCAGGCGCCTGCTTTCTCATTTCTCTAGGATGCTGAGACGACAGTGGCTTTTCCTGACAGGTACACCCACGCCCACGAGGCCTACCGTCACAGCCGCTCTCTCTTCACACGCCGCACACCTCACACTGCTGCACATGCTGCCGCTACACTCTGAAACGTTCACTGGCTTCTCTTCACTACAGGAATAAGATTTCAGCAGTTTCATGCTCGTATTCGTTATTTCTCTAGCTGCAACCTAAATTTTGCTTGCGATTTTTTTTTTCCCCTCCTTCTGTAGCACATAATCATCACGTGCAGCACTGAATCATCTTCAGCACAGAGTTTGAGAGTCAGCAAGAAACACAAACGGACATAGACTTTAGCAAACAGTCACGGTAACAGAGCTAGATAATTACAGGCACATATTTCTTTCAGGGATTAGCAGGTCTGTGAGGATTTATCTGAGGTACGCACACACTGCACATGACAAAAAAACAAAAAATCAGGCTTTCATATAGGGGTGTAAACCTCAGGCTTCCACAAGATACAGTATAATACAACGTGATGCGATATGATACTATAGGATACAATACGATACAGTATGATACATTATGGTGTGATACGATATGATTTGAAATGATACGATTCAATATGATACAATGTGATACTTTATGGTACGTTACGATGTGACACGATATGATTTGATACAACATGATACAATGTGATACCATATATACATCACGATGCGATACATGATATGATACAAGAGTGGTGGCTTAGCTGTTAAGGCTCTAGCTTACTGATCGGAAGGTCAGGGGTTCAAGCTGCCACTGTTGGGCCCTTGAGCAAGGCCCTTAACACTCTCTGCTCCAGGGGCGCTGAACCCAACTTCCTGTCATGTTGGGCTATGCGAAGAATTTCACTCTGCTGTAGTGTATCGTGTTATCATTATCATACGACGTATTACGATCGATACGATACGATTCAATGTGAAACGATACGATATTATATGATACAATACAATGTAGTAATACATGATGTGGTACAATACAACCGGGAACGATACGATACAATACGATACAACATGACACAACACAAAGGATGCGACACGATATGATCTGATATTTCGATTTCCATTCGTAAGGCAACGATTTGATATATGACCGACTTTGTTCTGAATTCTTGAAATCGTTACTTCGGGAATGAACACCTTCTGACCAATCAGAGTCCAGAATTCTCACAGCACCGTGCTGTGAATAATGTTAGCAAGCCCAAACACTGAACTTTACTCTATACATATTTTAACAAATGCATCAGAAAAAGAAGAAGACGTACTCAGGGGTTAACCTTTAGGAAGCCGACAGTGTCAGACAGGAAGCTATTAGCGATGTGTGAACACAGCATTTCGAAACATTTGCATAGTACTGTATTGGAAATGTTGTGTGAGTCGGTTATGTTGCTATTTCCAAACTGTATACCACGGTGTACGTTAAGAAAATATAACGTAGTGATATCACACAGACTGCAAAGAGAAGAGAGACGGGAACGAAAGAACACTAAAAACACGATTCACTGGTTTTCACACCAAGCCACGAAGTAGAAAAACAATATCTCATCAAGTGTCGAGGGTTTTTTAAATAGGGGCAAATTTATCTCATATTTATCTCAGATTATTATAAATCAAATATAATATGATATTTTTAAGGCTTTACGTTTTCTTTTTGCTTCTCTTCTTCCTAGAGATGAACGCTTAGAAAAATTCAATCTTTCAACAGAGCATGACTACAGAACGTGAAGCTTCAAATGAGTCTAGAACAGGTTTCAGTCATCACATATTTGGTTTAGTGTCACCTTATAATACGGAGATAAACATTATGAGATAAAAATGAGTCATTCTGTTGTTGTTTGCAGAAACATCTTTCGTAGCTTTGCCATTAAGACGTCTTTAGGATCGTTTTTACGCCGAGCTTAGCGAAGGAGTTTGCATAAACCGTTTTGTTTTACAAAGATGCAGGATGTGCCGGGCCACTAGGGGAAATTGTTAGGAAAAACAGTCAGAAACCGACAGTTAGAGGAAGTTTCGTGGTTTCTTTTAAAGGTACAGAAAGTCCCGTTAAACAAAACTTTTTTTTTTTCTTTTTTTTTTAAAGAGCCGATTTTAGGGCAGAATTTGCCTTCTTCTTCTTCTTCTTCTTCTTCTTCTTCTTCTTCTGTATAATGCGTGTGTTAAAAAAAACGGAGATAGATACAGGACAAACGTCATGTTTTGAGAAAGAATACACGACGAACGTGTGATCATGAGTATGATGGGTGTGTGATTAAAAAAATAAAGTGCATAGAATTCTTGACGCTAAATCTTTCCTCCATTTGGAGCTCCACGGCTGCATTGTTGTAACCCTGTAATTCAAAGCCGAGCTTTTGGACGTGGGACTCGGAGCACTGACGGCAGAGCTGGCGCTAGAGGACGGACGCCTCTCCGCAAACACACACAGAAAAGAAGGACTTTTGTACTCGGTGTGATCAGTGGGCTCAAATCTGACACCCACAGCCACAGCCAGGCCTCTAAAGCCCATCCTACAGACACAAACACTTCCACAGCCTCAGCGGGAAGAGGGAAGCTTAAAGGGACTTTCAGTGACCCACTGCTGGGCGCTGACCCGTGTGTGGGACGAAGATCGCTTCTCCGTTCCCCACATCGTCCCACTTTCTAGCTAATACGTGCACAAAATATACACAAATACAGTTTCCTGGAGTCTTCTCTCTACTTCTAGTTCTGCAGTAAATATGCCAATCCTGTGTTTTTTTTGTTTGTTTGTTTGTTTGTTTTTGCTTTTTTTTTTTTTTAAAAAAAGTTTACATCTACGTATTGGAAGTACTTCTCGGTTTCAAACGGCTGTTTATGAAGTTTTTTTTTTTTTCCATTCTTGTTTCCTAAAGGAGGGTTTCAGAGAGACAGAAATAGAGAAAGAGAGAGAGAGATGAGAGATTGACATGAGCAGTGAGCTGAGAAAAAAAAAAAAAAAGTGTGTACGTAGGCGGATGAGTGGGGGGGACCGATCCTCAGCAGAGCCTGTTCATAATTGCCGTCTGGGAAACATCAAACATGAAAAGACTCGATTCTTTCTTAAGATACAGAGTGAAAAAGAAATCTAACCGTATGTGATTTTATATTCCGCCTTACAGTATGTTTCGGAGAAAGAGGTCTTCGGTACCTGTTCAGGTGTTGGTCAGATTCGTGACAGAACAAAACATATACGCGAGTCAAATAAACAAATAGTTTAGCTTTGTTTCTAATTGAGGTTTTCTACAATTAAATCTCATAAATCATTTCCGAACACTTTTTTTTTTCCACTCTGAAACGTGTTACAAACTCGCATTGGATGTACGGTCAGGTCCATAAGTATTTGGACAGCGATGCGATTTTCGTCATTTGCCGTCCGTACACCAGCACGATGGATTTGAAATGAAGCGATGAAGATGAGATTGAAGAAGTGTAAACTTTCCCGTTAATTCAAGGGGTTTAACAAACATTGCGAATTACAGCCATTTTCCCTCCATTTTCACAGGCTCAAAAGTAGTGGACGCAAATCCTTTGCAGTCAGTGAATGACTGCCTGAAGTCTGGAACCCATGGACATCACCAAATGCTGAGTTTCCTCCCTTGAGATGCTTCACCTTCAGTTGCTGCTTGTCTGTGGATCTTTCTGCCTTATCAGACATTTAAGAACATCTAATTTCTTTGCCTTAAGAAGCTCTTGGGTTGCTTTCGCTGTATGTTTTGAGTCGTTATCCATCTGTACTGCGAAGTGCCGTCTTATCAGTTTTTCAGCATTTGACTGAATCTGAGCAGACAGTATAGCTCTGTACACTTCAGAATTCTTCCTGCTGCTTTCTATCAGCGGTCACATCATAAATAAACACCAATGACTCAGTTCCACTGGCAGCTGTACATGCCCATGCCATAACACTCCCTCCACCATGTTTGACAAATCATGTGGTATGATTTGTTTCCTTCTCCATACTCTTCTCTTCCCATCATCCTGGTACAAGTTCATCTTGCATCAGAACTGGGACGTGAGAGTTACGTAGGAATTACGTTGTTTTTTGTCTGAGATACAAAGTGGGAGACCCCATTAAGACCATGATCTTAGTGGGGTCAAGGCCAAGTGAAAGCAAGATCGAGTCAAAATCAAGACTCCTTTTTGAGCTCAAGCCTTTACTTCAGATTTGAAGTCTCAGAATTGCATTGCGCCAATGATTCGGTTTCCTAAAAGAAGGAATTATATAGTGTGAGAGTATTAATGAGTGTGCTTAGAAAGAGAAAGTTCAAGCTGCTGGAATTTTTACTTTAAATGAAATCAAAGTCTGTGTAGAAAATAAAGGGGATCGGTTCAAAGTGACCAATTATGGGCGAGGGAACATGCAGCTCATTCCCGCCCCCAAAGTCTCAGAATTCAACTTGACTCACAAGCAGAGGGTTGCTTCCACAAGCGAAAGAAAGTGAGCAAAATCTTCTCTGTTCCATACATTCTCTATTAATGATACCGTTTAAACGCCATAGAATTATTTGTGACAAACTTTGTGCATATGGAAAGAAAGAAGAACATTTGTCTCAGTTGAGACAAAGACCATATTTAGCGAAAACAATGCTCAAGACTGAGAAAAGTCCAAGTAGTGTAATGTAATCTCGTGTAGTGTAGTGTAGTGAAGAGTAGTGAAGTGTAGTGTAGTGTAGTGTTGTGTAGGGTAATGTAGTGTAATGTAATCTCGTGTAGTGTAGTGAAGTGTAGTGAAGTGTAGTGAAGTGTAGTGTAGTGTATTATAGTGTTGTGTAGGGCAATGTAGTGTAATGTAATCTCATGTAGTGTAGTGTAGTGTAGTGTATTATAATGTAATGTAGTGTAGTGTAATGTATTATAGTGTAGTGTATTATAGTGTAGTGTATTATAGTGTAATGTAGTGTAGTGTAATGTAGTGTAGTGTAGTGTATTATAGTGTAGTGTAGTGTAGTGTAGTGTAATGTATTATAGTGTAATGTAGTGTAGTGTAATGTATTATAGTGTAATGTAGTGTAGTGTAATGTAGTGTAATGTAATGTAGTGTAATGTAGTGTAGTGTAGTGTAGTGTAGTGTATTATAGTGTAATGTAGTGTAGTGTAGTGTATTATAGTGTAGTGTAGTGTAGTGTAGTGTATTATAGTGTAATGTAGTGTAGTGTAGTGTAGTGTATTATGGTGTAATGTAGTGTAGTGTAGTGTATTATAGTGTAGTGTAGTGTAGTGTATTATAGTGTAGTGTAGTGTAGTGTATTATGGTGTAATGTAGTGTAGTGTAGTGTATTATAGTGTAATGTAGTGTAGTGTAGTGTATTATAGTGTAGTGTAGTGTAGTGTATTATGGTGTAATGTAGTGTAGTGTAGTGTAGTGTAATGTAGTGTAGTGTAGTGTATTATAGTGTAGTGTAGTGTAGTGTATTATAGTGTAGTGTATTATAGTGTAGTGTAGTGTAGTGTATTATAGTGTAATGTAGTGTAGTGTAGTGTAGTGTATTATAGTGTAATGTAGTGTAGTGTATTATAGTGCAGTGTATTATAGTGTAATGTAGTGTAGTGTAGTGTAGTGTATTATAGTGTAATGTAGTGTAGTGTAGTGTAATGTAGTGTAATGTAGTGTAGTGTAGTGTAGTGTAGTGTAATGTAGTGTAGTGTAATGTAGTGTAGTGTATTATAGTGTAATGTAGTGTAGTGTAGTGTAGTGTATTATAGTGTAATGTAGTGTAGTGTAGTGTATTATAGTGCAGTGTATTATAGTGTAATGTAGTGTAGTGTAATGTAGTGTAGTGTAATGTAGTGTAGTGTAGTGTAGTGTATTATAGTGTAATGTAGTGTAGTGTAATGTAGTGTAGTGTATTATAGTGTAATGTAGTGTAGTGTAGTGTAGTGTATTATAGTGTAATGTAGTGTAGTGTAATGTAGTGTAGTGTAGTGTAGTGTATTATAGTGTAATGTAGTGTAGTGTATTATAGTGTAATGTAGTGTAGTGTATTATAGTGTAATGTAGTGTAGTGTATTATAGTGTAATGTAGTGTAGTGTAATGTAGTGTAGTGTAGTGTAGTGTATTATAGTGTAATGTAGTGTAGTGTATTATAGTGTAATGTAGTGTAGTGTATTATAGTGTAATGTAGTGTAGTGTATTATAGTGTAATGTAGTGTAGTGTATTATAGTGTAATGTAGTGTAGTGTATTATAGTGTAATGTAGTGTAGTGTAATGTAGTGTAGTGTAGTGTAGTGTATTATAGTGTAATGTAGTGTAGTGTATTATAGTGTAATGTAGTGTAGTGTAGTGTAGTGTATTATAGTGTAATGTAGTGTAGTGTATTATAGTGTAGTGTAGTGTAGTGTATTATAGTGTAATGTAGTGTAGTGTAGTGTATTATAGTGTAATGTAGTGTAGTGTATTATAGTGTAGTGTAGTGTAGTGTATTATAGTGTAATGTAGTGTAGTGTAGTGTATTATAGTGTAATGTAGTGTAGTGTATTATAGTGTAATGTAGTGTAGTGTAGTGTAGTGTATTATAGTGTAATGTAGTGTAGTGTAATGTAGTGTAGTGTATTATAGTGTAGTGTAATGTAGTGTAGTGTAGTGTATTATAGTGTAATGTAGTGTAGTGTAGTGTATTATAGTGTAATGTAGTGTAGTGTAGTGTATTATAGTGTAATGTAGTGTAGTGTAGTGTATTATAGTGTAATGTAGTGTAGTGTAGTGTAGTGTATTATAGTGTAATGTAGTGTAGTGTAATGTAGTGTATTATAGTGTAATGTAGTGTAGTGTATTATAGTGTAATGTAGTGTAGTGTAATGTAGTGTAGTGTATTATAGTGTAGTGTAATGTAGTGTAGTGTAGTGTAGTGTATTATAGTGTAATGTAGTGTAGTGTATTATAGTGTAATGTAGTGTAGTGTAGTGTAGTGTAGTGTATTATAGTGTAGTGTATTATAGTGTAGTGTATTATAGTGTAGTGTATTATAGTGTAATGTAGTGTAGTGTATTATAGTGTAGTGTATTATAGTGTAGTGTATTATAGTGTAATGTAGTGTAGTGTAATGTAGTGTAGTGTATTATAGTGTAGTGTATTATAGTGTAGTGTATTATAGTGTAATGTAGTGTAGTGTATTATAGTGTAGTGTATTATAGTGTAGTGTATTATAGTGTAATGTAGTGTAGTGTATTATAGTGTAGTGTATTATAGTGTAGTGTATTATAGTGTAATGTAGTGTAGTGTAATGTAGTGTAGTGTATTATAGTGTAGTGTAATGTAGTGTAGTGTAGTGTAGTGTATTATAGTGTAATGTAGTGTAGTGTATTATAGTGTAATGTAGTGTAGTGTAATGTAGTGTAGTGTATTATAGTGTAATGTAGTGTAGTGTATTATAGTGTAATGTAGTGTAGTGTAATGTAGTGTAGTGTATTATAGTGTAATGTAGTGTAGTGTATTATAGTGTAATGTAGTGTAGTGTAATGTAGTGTAGTGTAGTGTAGTGTATTATAGTGTAATGTAGTGTAGTGTATTATAGTGTAATGTAGTGTAGTGTATTATAGTGTAATGTAGTGTAGTGTATTATAGTGTAATGTAGTGTAGTGTATTATAGTGTAGTGTATTATAGTGTAATGTAGTGTAGTGTATTATAGTGTAGTGTATTATAGTGTAGTGTATTATAGTGTAATGTAGTGTAGTGTAATGTAGTGTAGTGTATTATAGTGTAGTGTAATGTAGTGTAGTGTAGTGTAGTGTATTATAGTGTAATGTAGTGTAGTGTATTATAGTGTAATGTAGTGTAGTGTAATGTAGTGTAGTGTATTATAGTGTAATGTAGTGTAGTGTATTATAGTGTAATGTAGTGTAGTGTAATGTAGTGTAGTGTATTATAGTGTAATGTAGTGTAGTGTATTATAGTGTAATGTAGTGTAGTGTAATGTAGTGTAGTGTATTATAGTGTAGTGTAATGTAGTGTAGTGTATTATAGTGTAGTGTAATGTAGTGTAGTGTAGTGTAGTGTATTATAGTGTAATGTAGTGTAGTGTATTATAGTGTAATGTAGTGTAGTGTAGTGTAGTGTATTATAGTGTAGTGTATTATAGTGTAGTGTATTATAGTGTAGTGTATTATAGTGTAATGTAGTGTAGTGTATTATAGTGTAATGTGTAATGTGTAATGTAGTGTAGTGTAGTGTATTATAGTGTAATGTAGTGTAGTGTAGTGTAGTGTAGTGTATTATAGTGTAATGTAGTGTAGTGTAATGTAGTGTAGTGTAGTGTATTATAGTGTAATGTAGTGTAGTGTAATGTAGTGTAGTGTAGTGTATTATAGTGTAGTGTATTATAGTGTAATGTAGTGTAGTGTAATGTAGTGTAGTGTAGTGTATTATAGTGTAATGTAGTGTAGTGTAGTGTATTATAGTGTAATGTAGTGTAGTGTAATGTAGTGTAGTGTAGTGTATTATAGTGTAATGTAGTGTAGTGTAATGTAGTGTAGTGTAGTGTATTATAGTGTAGTGTATTATAGTGTAATGTAGTGTAGTGTAATGTAGTGTAAGGACTCAGCACTCTTTTCTTTTTCTCTCCACGTTCTTGGTTCAAGCCTTTTAGCAGCACAGCAGAAGCCTTTGGAAAATAATAATAATAATAATAATAATAATAATAATAATAATAAACCTTTTTCCACACAAAATAACACGTTGGAAAAGAAAACATGCACATGTGTTTATATGGCAGGTTTAAATTAATATTGGTTTTATTGTATCCAAACAAAAGTCATACATGTCCCCACACTGAACACGGTAAATGATAAACATGTGGTAATGATGGAAAGGCTCAGGTCGAGCGAGGTGCAGGCTTCAGACGTGAAGTGCTCTTAATTAATCCCTTCAAACAAGCGTCGGACCCGCGCTGATCGGTGGGCCGGCGGCTCCTCATTAGCCTCCCTGTGCAGGAAATGGAGGGTGGGCAGCAATCAGAATGTGGCAGTGGTGGGAGCCCCACCCACACGCCGAGCTCCACCAGGGGCCATGAGATGTGATTACAGCTCATTATGGCAGTGTGTGTGCAGGAGGTGGGAGGGACACCGGTCATTATTGTGCTCACGTGTAGGCGGTGCCCTGAAAACACACAGGAAGCTGTGGGCAGCGTGTACGCCTGTGCTGAAGTCCTTCAGGAGGAACGTATACGAGCTCCACTCAGGGGAGCTTGCAGAGCGTCATTAGTGCTGCGTATAGAGGCACCTTGCTTTTCCTCCAGCTTGTTATAATAGCAGTGTAAGCACCCTAATCCATCAGGAATCGCTCTCACTCCCGCAGGGTTGCCAGATTTAAACTCAGAATCCCACCTCCGGACTCTGCAGAGCAACGGAGGTAATCCAGCTGATCGTTTGTTTTCGAAAGATTTCAGCAACATTTAACTTGTACAATTCTACACAAATTAGATATGAAGCATAGGTAGTGAAGCGTCAAATTTCAAACAACTGGCTCGAACCATTCCTCGGATCAGTCCTGTAGTCCGATGTTTCTTCAGTTCCCAGCTCACAACTTTATTTCCTAGCTGCGATTAGTTTCTACAAAAACCCTGAACCGAAACAGCGGCCATGTTGATTTGACATCACTTTCTGAACTTGAGGAAAGTAGGGTTTCTGAGTTGAAGGAGAGTTTTCTTTGGGGGTTTTTCCTAGTTGGAGGGAGAACATAATGAGTTACGACCTTTAGTGAATTGGTTGGTGGATTGGAGTTTTTTCTGGGCCAGAAAATGAATAATGTTTGTAAATAATATATATGTAGTCTCTTAAATTGGTATTTTGAGTATAATGTCATGGAAACGTAAACCAGAGACTGCACTGAGAATGGTAAAGAGCAACAGAAACCAGGATCGTGATTAATATTCAATTACAGTCAAGATCTCAGGTGATTTGGAGATTATTTCTATCTTATAGTTTCCTAGAAAACAATCCGACTGTCCATCAGAAAGCGTGGACACTACGCACGAAAGGGTTCATATTTATTTTAAGATTTAAGGGACATGCCGCCATGTATCAATGTAAATTTTGTGTTTTGTTTAGCGCTCCTTCAACGAGAATATCTCCTGACTTCAGAGAGCAGCCAGTGCAGTCAGACGCTTCATATCTCCTCCACTTGTTCACAGACAGCACGATCGTACAGGCAAAGCCGGCTTGACGCGTGACATGAGCACCCTGTGGCTCTGAATCCAGCGTCTCCATGCTGCGGGGATTACTCCTGCTCAATCTCCATAGCAAATAAGGGAATTAGGGTGAAATTTAATCAGCCGTCGCCCCCCCTACGCTCGCTCACACAGGCGCCACGGGTGAACACAAGCACTCTCAGCCGGATTGAACCTTAATCTGATTGCTCAATCTAATCTGTGTGAAATTTCTCCTCTTGACATGCTTGACAAGGTCTTGAGTGTTTATTGCGTCGTCGCAATGAATTGCTGTGATTACGAGAACCTCACATCCAGGCATTAGCAGGTAAGATTAAGCGTGGGCTGAGGTGCGTTTACATGTGCCACGTCGTCCTCCTTCTCCTGTTATTATCCCTAACTTAATGTCAAGTGCACCGTGAACCTGTCTGATGTGAGTTATTGATTATACAGAGAACTTAACGCCGCTATTTTTTTAAAAATAAAAAACCAGCTGGAGGTGGAAAAACAGCAGTTTGGGCTTCAGTCAATGAAATAGAAAGAAAAGCCATTTAAAAGAAAAGAAAATCTTGGCTGCGAACCCAATCCAAACCAAAAGATCTTCATTACGAACCGGCAATTAATGAAAAGCTTTATTAAGAGCGTCGCTTATTCAAAAGATCATCCAAGCATTAGCATTTATTCAGTCACGGTTTTATTCTAAGCCCTGCAACACGCGTTAGGACACACAAGTGATACAAATGCTGCAAAAAGTTTCACCAAATGACCAGGAACCAGAAGTGTGAGATAGCTGTGGCTGTAGAACACAGAAAGAACGTTTGTGCAAAAAAGAACGAGCGCTATAAACACGTAGGCTGGAGTGATAATCAGTGCTAATGACAAACTGTCAATGAACCACCAAACCATGTAATATTAGCAATGCACACTACTGTAAATAGCAGCATCTACAGTAAACCAGGCGTGGAGCGTAAACAACATTAGAGGTGCAGTCTGCAACGTTTAAAAGTTTTCTGTAGACCCGTAATAATCATATCAGTTCGAAGACACCCTATAAGAAACAGCGATTCACAGTGTTTCCATGCAAATGATCTTGTTATAAAGTTATAAAATTAACTAGAGCTTGTTTTTTTTTTTGTTTTTTTTTTTTTTGCTGTGTAGGATCTCTCATTGCAGATTTGTATCACAGCACTCGGACTTCCAGCCACTGCGACTCTGAGGCTTAACGTGAGAAACAAGATTGTTGGAAATCTCTCTCTCTCACACACACACACACACACACACACATGCACAAACTCTGGCCATCTTTTCAACATACTGTAAGAAGAATAACATTCACGAAGCTTGTAAAGCGATTTGCCCCTCCCACTTCAACAACAACGTGTTCTCGATTGATTGCATCGTCAAAAAGAAACTCGCCGTTTTCCCGTAACTAATAAACTCCGTCATCTCCAAAACATTTCCGAATACTCGATTCTGATTGGCTGGAAGGTGTGCGTTAAAACCGTATATATATATATATATATATATATATACCCCTGTTAGTTTCGGTCGGTTTAATCACTGTTCTAAATGAATGCGCTGCCTGAAGCAGTGAAGCATCCCCACACCATCACACTTCCACCACCAGGCTTGACCGTAGCTATGATGTTCTCGTTGTGGAATTCGGTGTTTGGTTCACGCCAGATGTAACGGTACCACTGTCTTCCAAACAGTTCCACTTTACACTCTTCATTCCACAGAACATTCTCCCGAAAGGTTTGAGCATCATCAAGGTGTATTTGGGCAAAAATTCAGACAAGCCATAATGTTCTTCTGGGTTAGCGGTGGTTTTCATAGATTTGGGGAATTAGTAATATGGGTGCAAATACATTTTCACACAGTCTAAGTTGGGATAGGATAACTTTTTTTTTTTTTGCTTCAATAAATAACATTATCGTTTTGTTACACAATTAACAAAGAGACTTTTCACGGATCAGTATGTTGTTCGACAAAAAAAACAACAACGTTTTTGAACTCGTCTGTGCATTTATTTCTCACATTTCAAACAAACTCAACGACATTTCATTAGCACCCAATCAGCAGTGATTAACACTGTTAGCCCCGCCCCTGAGCACCATGATGCTAGTAGTTCATCTTCAGTATACAGTACGACTGTCACTCATCTCATTCTTGTAGATTTATTATGTTTCAACACAAACCTCAAGCTCAGTTAAGATTATACCATTGACACGTGTTC
Source organism: Ictalurus furcatus (assembly GCF_023375685.1). NCBI lineage: Eukaryota > Metazoa > Chordata > Actinopteri > Siluriformes > Ictaluridae > Ictalurus > Ictalurus furcatus. The sequence continues at coordinate 1,664,616 of NC_071260.1, read as the reverse complement.
TGGTTAAGGGTGAACATGTGTACTTCCCATAATTCTGTTCACCAAATGTGAGTGAAAAACGTAGCAGCCATTTTCATCGTGAATTTATTGTTAAAAACTACCATGTGAGAGAACAATATCATTCTACTTTCTGTAGAAACGGGTTTTCTTTAGTTGTGTGAACTTTTCCTGTTTGTGGTGTGTGTGTGTGTGTGTGACTGTGTGTGTGTGTCATTACCACATATCATCTGTACACTGTGTGAACATTTCTGCTAAACATTTGTTGTGTGTGTGTGTGTGTGTGTGTGTGTGTGTGTGTGGTGAACTAGGGTCACGTCTCTCCACCCCACCACCCACACTAGCCTTGGTTTTTAGAACATCCCATCCTAACAACCAGTTCTCTTACACACACACACACACACACACACACACACGCACACAAACACACACACACACACACAACGTTTACCGTCAAGTACAGGAAGTCGGTGTCCTGTTTAGGTTTTTGGGTGCTTGTTCTGTCGACACGTCCTTCAAAAGTCCACAAAACAGCACTGCCCATTACACACACACACACACACACACACACACACACACACATACTGTATATATATATATATATATGAGAGAGAGATAGAATCATTTATCAAAGTGTCAAAAGGTTTTGAGTAAAAATTATTACGGTTAATACCGAAGAAACAACTAAAATGGACGCCTCGACAACTTTACTTACGAATATGCAAATTTCAAAAGGATCTGACTTTTGATTTTCTTAGTGACTCATCTAACACCATAGCAACCACAATTGTCCATCATCATTAACATCAAGTTCATTAAGTCTGTATATTATCTAACAAGTCGAGCAGGCAGGTGATTGGCTGAAAGCTGTGGAGTCTGATTTTTTTTTTCCTAGTGACATCATATGCTGAGCTCAGAGGTTGCTCCGCCCCAAATCAGTGTTACTCAGAAAAAATATACATATATATATATATATATATATATATATATATATATATATATATATATATATATATATATATATTAAATATAATAGGTTTGTTTATTTGTATATGGATTTTATTCAATTTTCTCCAGGTGTTAGTTAAATAATAATAATAATAATAATAATAATAATAATATGAGATATATATAGGTATAGATATAGGATTTTCAGGGAACCCGTACAGGTTTTTAGATTTGATCTTTCCTTTCTTTCGAAGAGTGTAATATTCCGAATCATCCATCCGAAATGGAGCGAGAGACTTTTAAAAATATTACATTCTTATGTTCAGGGCAACTTTTTAACCTTTACACTGAAGTCATGAGAAGGAAAACTGGGAAAGCTATAAACACACTGAGCCAAATCAGCTATCTTTAGATGCCAGATACCCTCCCTATACACACACACACACACACACACACACACAGACACACACACACAGAACACACCCTGGCGCAAGAACTCAGCCCACACGCACACACACACACACACACACACATTCTCACTTTAATGAGCATGAAGAAAAAAAAAAAAACACAGATGTGAGCAGCTCAGCCGCCCACACACACCTAAACACACTTGCGCAGAAATACACTTAATGCGTAAATACCTGCCCACACATTCTTGCGTAGATACACAAAAGACATGTACACCCGCACCCTGCGAGTCAGCACACACACACACACACACACACACGTACAGTCGTCACAGCTCAAACCTAAATGTCAGTAATCCCTTTACAGTTTGTGTCTTCTTTCCTCGTCTTATAGCTGAACCTGAACACACACACACACACACACACACACACACACACACGGTCATAAAAGTTGCATGCAAAAAACTTTTCTGTCTCAGGCTCTTATACACACTTCCATCTCACCAACGTTCATTTCTCTCTCTCTCTCTCTCTGTCTCACTCTCTCTCTTTTTCTCTCCCACTCTTGTACACACTCGCACCCTGCCGGGAGGAGAGCACTGAGCTCTGTGTGTGTGTGTGTGTGTGTGTGTGAGTGAGTGTGGGGGCGTAGTGTCGGGGAGGGGGAGGTCTTGGCTGCTGAATAGCGCTCCATCTCTGGCAGCTGTGTCAGATGGAGAGATCTGGGTGCGGACGAGCGTGGGCGTCTTCAATTCCGCAGCCATGGCAGGGTGTGTGTGTGTGTGCGTGTATGTGTGTGTGTGTGGATGGGGGGTATAGAGAGAAACTGTCAGGCCCAGACCAGGGCTGTGTGGCCTAACCACCGCCATAATTGCTAGAGCTGAAGTGTGTGTTTTCCACAGCCCAAAATACCCTGCTGTAAAGAGGTGTCCACGCAGAGTAAACACACACACACACACACACACACACAGTAGCAGATAGAACACTGTCATCTACAGTGTGTGTGTATGTGCATGTACTGTCTCTTCGACCTGAAGGTGATTTTCTAAACAGTTAACGTATTTTTAATATACAGATAAATGTTTCGGCTGTTTCTGTATACGGCTGATTTTTGGGGGCGGGGCTACCTATGACCTCGATTAGTCATGTAACACCCAGTATGCAAATGATCAGAGAATGACAACATACTACCCTGAAACTTTTAGCCATAGAAGTTTGAATGTTAATGTTAATAATGATCAAAACCATGGTTGTTATGGTGACGCTATAAATGGACGAGTTTGGCTGCTGTTAAATAAATAAAGACGCATATCAATGAATGGTGACAAACGCTAGCTAAGTCAGTTTAACCAGCTAGCTAAGCTAAGTTTGGTAATCATACTAATGAAGGAAATCATGGTGGTCTTGGTAACGGCATGTTCTAGCAGGTTTCTAGTCACACACTCCTCTCGTGTCGGCCTCTGGAACAAAATGCTAAAATATCTGATCAAATGCAGATAGCTAGCTAGTGATGAACAAAATTGTGGTTGTTATAGTAACAGTATTTTTGCAGGGTTTGCTCCTGTTAAATATTAATCATAACAATGTAAATGAAATGGAGACTGAGACTGAAATCCCACTCGTTCACCTGTGACGAATTTTAGCCGGTTCATTAGCACTTAGCTAGCTCGACATTTTAGTTTGCTAATGTTTATGCTAGCCATGATGATAGTTGTTATGGTAAAATGACATAACAACTTTTAACAGGTTTTACCGCTGTAAATAATTGTGAGGGTGTTGTAAATAGTTGTAAACAAACAAACAAACCAAAAAAAGAAAAACAAAAACAAACAATGTAAACTGAGACTGATACAGAATTCTGTGAGCTAGTTTCCTAGCAGCAAAATTAGCAGGACAGCTAATCGCTTAGTATATGGTGATACAAAAGTGTCAGACGCTGAAAACTGACAGAAAGATGCAACTTGAGGCTCGTATACTGAAATCTCACTCGTGTCAAAATGTGAGATCATTTACTAGCAGTTAACCAGCTGGCTAGCTAACTTTGCTAATGTTAGTGGTGAAGGAAATGATGATTGTCCTGGTAATATCATCATTTAACAGGTTTAGCTGCAGTTAAATGAATAAGAACATAATAATTTAAACTGAAATAAAGAAATCGGTACACTGGTTATTACTTACTAGCTGTTGATTAGCCAGCTAGCAAACCTTTTAATGGTAGTGATGGGGGGGGAAAAAAAAGAAAATGGCTATGTCACGTACATCATGGTAACATCATGTTTCAACAGGTTTACATATTGTTACATGATAAATCACAACAATATAATAATAATTCAAATTAAGACACGAGTACTTAAAAGGGCGAGCTAGTTTACTAGCAGATAACTAGCCAACTAGGCAACTTAGCTAACGTTGGTGATGAAGAAAATAACGGTTGTCATAGTAACACCATATTTTGCTAATTCAAACTGAAATACTGAAATCTCTGAGCAGTAAATTTATTTAGCAGTTGGTAATTACTTAGCAGTTCATTTAACTGGCTAGCTAACGTCGTTGATGAAGAAAATAATGGTTGTCATGGTAACATCATGTTTCAACAAGTTTAGTTACTGTTACATGAAATAATCACTAAGAATAAGCTCATTCAAATCAAAGCATTTTCTTATACTGAAATCTATGCGCTCGTGTTCTCGCAGTTAATTAGCCAGCTAGCTAAGTGAGCTAATTTTAGTGAAGAGGAAAATAATGGTTGTCACGGTAACATCATATTTTAACAGTTTGCGCAACTGTTACATGAATAAATTACAGGGGATATTCAAGTCGACACGGATAGTTCACTATACTGTACTATTTACGATAGCAGTTACTACGCCGGTTAATTTTAGCTGATGTTAGTATAAATGAACAAAATGGTAGTTGTTATGGCAACATAAAATTTTTTATTCGTTTAGCAACATGTATGTGTAACATTTTAATACGTTTGGCAACATAATTTAAAATATAAAATAATACGACAGTTCAAGAAAAAGAAATATATTGCACATACGAGCCAGTTTAGTAACAGTTAGAGAGCCGTCTAGCTAATATTAGGCTATTTAGGATGGTTTCTAATTTGCATATTCGTGCATATTCATGGTTTATAGGCATATTTAATGAGGCTAAAGGTGTAGAGTAGGATCTTGGGCATTAAAAACATATTAAAGCTTTTATTATTGTACATAAACAGTATTTAATGGATTCAGATCACACATTCAGGGCTAATTTAAACATTAGAGCCTACACACACACACACACACACACACATACACACACACACACTTAATAGACGGTTGTTTTTATTTCTTGAGTAAGGTGAATAATATGAGTTCATTAAGATGAGTAAATGTGTCTTTTAGCAGCCTGCTGATTAAAAGCTCTCTCACTTAAAGCCGAGTTGCTGTTACACAAACCATACAAAACACACACACACACACACACACACACACACACACACACACACACACATGCACACACACACACACACAGTATTTCTAAAATCATGAATGAAAAGAGTGTCTGTGCTGCGTCCTTGCACTTTCCCCCTCGTTTGGAAAGTGAGATGAGGATCTGGGTAGCAGCTCCTCTGTGTGTTTCAGCTCAGACGGGATGATGAACAGATCGCTCGTCCTCTGTCCTGTCCCCTGAGAGAGAAGAGGAGAAGAGAAGGAAGAACTGCCAAAACAGAGTAATGGAGGGGGGTGGGCAGAAAGAGAGAACGAACGGGAGAGGAACAGAAACAGAGAGAGAGAGACTAAAAGGAGAGACAAACAGAGAGATAGGCTTTGGGAGACATACCCAATAAGAGAAAGATGGCAACCCAGAGAGAGAAAGAGAGACACTCAAGGAGAGAGAGACCCAAGGTTAAAAAAAGAGACAGGAAAAGAGAGATATAGACAGAGAGAGATATAGACAGAGAGAGAGAGAGAGACTTGAAGAGAAAGACAGACTGAGCGAGAGACACCCAAAGAGAGAACGAGAGAGAGAGATACACCCAAAACAACAGAGACAGTGAGAGTTATAGAAGAAGACACACAAAAAGAAAAAGTGTGGGATAGAGACAGTGATACAGACAGAGAATGAGAGACAACAAGAGATGAACAGAGAGAAACACGAGAGAGAGACACAGAAAGACAGAGATAAAGCAACCCAAAGTGACACTGAAAGATAGACAGAGAGACTTGGAGAGTAAAAGAGAGAGATACCCAAAAAGAGAGAGGGGGAGACACAGATAGAGACAGTCAGGCAAACTAAGCCCTAACACTATAACCTCTAACACACTAACCCCTAACACACTAACCCCTAACACACTAACCTCTAACACACTAACCCCTAACACACTAACCCCTAACACACTAACCTCTAACACACTAACCCCTAACACACTAACCCCTAACACACTAACCCCTAACACACTAACCTCTAACACACTAACCCCTAACACACTAACCCCTAACACACTAACCTCTAACACACTAACCCCTAACACACTAACCTCTAACACACTAACCACTAACACACTAACCCCTAACACACTAACCTCTAACACACTAACCCCTAACACACTAACCCCTAACACACTAACCCCTAACACACTAACCTCTAACACACTAACCCCTAACACACTAACCTCTAACACACTAACCTCTAACACACTAACCCCTAACACAATAACCTCTAACACACTAACCTCTAACACACTAACCCCTAACACACTAACCCCTAACACACTAACCCCTAACACACTAACCTCTAACACACTAACCCCTAACACAATAACCTCTAACACACTAACCTCTAACACACTAACCCCTAACACACTAACCCCTAACACAATAACCTCTAACACACTAACCTCTAACACACTAACCCCTAACACACTAACCTCTAACACACTAACCCCTAACACACTAACCTCTAACACACTAACCCCTAACACACTAACCTCTAACACACTAACCTCTAACACACTAACCCCTAACACACAAACCTCTAACACACTAACCCCTAACACACTAACCTCTAACACACTAACCTCTAACACACAAACCTCTAACACACTAACCTCTAACACACTAACCCCTAACACACTAACCTCTAACACACTAACCTCTAACACACTAACCCCTAACACACTAACCTCTAACACACTAACCTCTAACACACTAACCCCTAACACACTAACCCCTAACACAATAACCCCTAACACACTAACCCCTAACACACTAACCCCTAACACACTAACCTCTAACACACTAACCTCTAACACACTAACCCCTAACACACTAACCCCTAACACACTAACCCCTAACACACTAACCTCTAACACACTAACCCCTAACACACTAACCCCTAACACACTAACCTCTAACACACTAACCTCTAACACACTAACCCCTAACACAATAACCTCTAACACACTAACCCCTAACACACTAACCTCTAACACACTAACCCCTAACACACTAACCCCTAACACACTAACCTCTAACACACTAACCCCTAACACACTAACCTCTAACACACTAACCCCTAACACACTAACCTCTAACACACTAACCCCTAACACACTAACCCCTAACACACTAACCCCTAACACACTAACCTCTAACACACTAACCCCTAACACACTAACCTCTAACACACTAACCTCTAACACACTAACCTCTAACACACTAACCCCTAACACACTAACCCCTAACACACTAACCTCTAACACACTAACCCCTAACACACTAACCCCTAACACACTAACCTCTAACACACTAACCCCTAACACACTAACCCCTAACACACTAACCTCTAACACACTAACCCCTAACACACTAACCCCTAACACACTAACCTCTAACACATTAACCTCTAACACACTAACCCCTAACACACTAACCTCTAACACACTAACCCCTAACACACTAACCCCTAACACACTAACCCCTAACACACTAAGCTCTAACACACTAACCCCTAACACAATAACCTCTAACACACTAACCCCTAACACACTAACCTCTAACACACTAACCTCTAACACACTAACCCCTAACACATTAACCTCTAACACACTAACCTCTAACACACTAACCCCTAACACACTAACCTCTAACACACTAACCCCTAACACACTAACCTCTAACACACTAACCTCTAACACATTAACCTCTAACACACTAACCCCTAACACACTAACCTCTAACACACTAACCCCTAACACACTAACCTCTAACACACTAACCTCTAACACACTAACCCCTAACACACAAACCTCTAACACACTAACCCCTAACACACTAACCTCTAACACACTAACCTCTAACACACAAACCTCTAACACACTAACCTCTAACACACTAACCCCTAACACACTAACCTCTAACACACTAACCTCTAACACACTAACCCCTAACACACTAACCTCTAACACACTAACCTCTAACACACTAACCCCTAACACACTAACCCCTAACACAATAACCCCTAACACAATAACCCCTAACACACTAACCCCTAACACACTAACCCCTAACACACTAACCTCTAACACACTAACCTCTAACACACTAACCTCTAACACACTAACCCCTAACACACTACCCCCTAACACACTAACCCCTAACACACTAACCCCTAACACACTAACCCCTAACACACTAACCTCTAACACACTAACCTCTAACACACTAACCCCTAACACACTAACCCCTAACACACTAACCTCTAACACACTAACCCCTAACACACTAACCCCTAACACACTAACCTCTAACACACTAACCTCTAACACACTAACCCCTAACACAATAACCTCTAACACACTAACCCCTAACACACTAACCTCTAACACACTAACCCCTAACACACTAACCCCTAACACACTAACCTCTAACACACTAACCCCTAACACACTAACCTCTAACACACTAACCCCTAACACACTAACCTCTAACACACTAACCCCTAACACACTAACCCCTAACACACTAACCCCTAACACACTAACCTCTAACACACTAACCCCTAACACACTAACCTCTAACACACTAACCTCTAACACACTAACCCCTAACACACTAACCTCTAACACACTAACCCCTAACACACTAACCCCTAACACACTAACCTCTAACACACTAACCTCTAACACACTAACCCCTAACACACTAACCTCTAACACACTAACCCCTAACACACTAACCCCTAACACACTAACCCCTAACACACTAAGCTCTAACACACTAACCCCTAACACAATAACCTCTAACACACTAACCCCTAACACACTAACCTCTAACACACTAACCTCTAACACACTAACCCCTAACACATTAACCTCTAACACACTAACCCCTAACACACTAACCTCTAACACACTAACCCCTAACACACTAACCTCTAACACACTAACCTCTAACACATTAACCTCTAACACACTAACCCCTAACACACTAACCTCTAACACACTAACCCCTAACACACTAACCTCTAACGCACTAACCCCTAACACACTAACCCCTAACACACTAATCACTAATATACTAACCCCTAACACTCGAACCTGTAACACACAGCAGTCTCAGACTAGCACTGCTCACCAAAGTCTAATCAGAATGAACCAAATTACTGAACAGATGAGAAGAATGTATGTGGAGCAGTGGGACAGTCAGACCCAAACCCAGTCCAGATTACACTGCGATCGAACCCTAAACAGAGAGGATGAATTGGCAAAGTATCTCATCACCGTCAGAGATATAAAACAGAGACAGATCCTGAACACAGCACAGTCTCGCCGTGGAGAAGGGCCGACACAGGAGATCCTGGAGAACCTGGAACACAGGAGAACCTGGAGAACCTGGAACACAGGAGAACCTGGAGAACCTGGAACACAGGAGAACCTGGAGAACCTGGAACACAGGAGAACAGAGAGCAGTGAGGTCGAGACAAAGCAGCACTTCCTCTTCCACTGTGAAAAATAATAAAGCGCACACAAAACTCCAAATTTCTGCAAATTAGCAGAAGAAGAGAAATCATGTTAGGAGAAGGACAGACTGCAACCTTCACTGCACAGTATGTGGCAGCCTGAGGGACAGAGAGACACAGAGTGTTCTGCACACACCCTGATCACACACCCTGATCACACACCCTGATCACACACCCTCTGATCACACACCCTGATCACACACCCTGATCACACACCCTGATCACACACACCATGTTCAGATATTTACCTG